>NC_142356.1:3800114-4100114 GCF_059441175.1 Urocampus carinirostris
ACATACATAGATAGAGAGAGAGAGAGACAACAAGAGATACATACATAGATAGAGAGAGAGACAACAAGAGATACATACATAGATAGAGAGAGAGAGAGAGAGACAACAAGAGATACATACATAGATAGAGAGAGAGACAACAAGAGATACATACATAGATAGAGAGAGAGAGAGAGAGAGAGAGAGACAACAAGAGATACATAGATAGAGAGAGAGAGAGAGAGAGACAACAAGAGATACATAGAGAGAGAGAGAGAGACAACAAGAGATACATAGATAGAGAGAGAGAGAGAGACAACAAGAGATACATAGATAGATAGAGAGAGAGAGAGACAACAAAAGATACATAGATAGAGAGAGAGAGAGAGAACAAGAGATACATAGATAGAGAGAGAGAGAGAGAACAAGAGATACATAGATAGAGAGAGAGAGAGAGACAACAAGAGATACATAGATAGAGAGAGAGAGAGCGACAACAAGAGATACATACATAGAGAGAGAGAGAGAGACAACAAGAGATACATAGATAGAGAGAGAGAGAGAGAGAGAGAGAGAGAGAGACAACATAAGATACATAGATAGAGAGAGAGAGAGATAGAGAGAGAGAGAGAGAGAGAGAACAAGAGATACATAGATAGAGAGAGAGAGAGAGAACAAGAGATACATAGATAGAGAGAGAGAGAGAGAACAAGAGATACATAGATAGAGAGAGAGAGAGAGAGACAACAAGAGATACATACATAGAGAGAGAGAGAGAGACAACAAGAGATACATAGATAGAGAGAGAGAGAGAGAGAGAGAGAGAGAGAGACAACAAGAGATACATAGATAGAGAGAGAGAGAGAGAGAGAGACAACAAGAGATACATAGATAGAGAGAGAGAGAGAGACAACAAGAGATACATAGATAGAGAGAGAGAGAGAGAGAGACAAAAAATGATGTCAAGTTGACCTATTTCAACCTGCAGCTTGTTTTTCTCTTGCGCTTCTCTGAGTGTTGTCTCGCGGGCCGGATTCCATCCCTTAGCGGGCCTGAGCTGGCCCGCGGGCCGCCCGCTTCGCACCTGTGATCTAAATGCTTGTTTTCTGAATGAATTCAGATGACGAAATCGGATGCATATGATCTAAGAAATTCTCACAGGTGTACGTGGTTTTGAGAGTATATTCCTATATTGAGTTGCAACGCGGCAGGCGCTAATGTGTCTTCACAGCACCCGGAGCCTGAAATCTCCTTTATTACCCCGAATCTCACATCATTAATAAACACCAGATGCTCCGCCATCCACACGGCTTTCCCGCACGACACGCTTAAAACAAATTAGGACACTCAAAAAAAAAAACATTCAAGAGAAAGAATGAAAGAGAGGGAAAAAGTGAGAGAAAGAGTAAGAAAAAGAATGCAACGAGAAAGGGAAGGAAGACAAAGAGAAATGGGGAGAGAGGAAAAGAAAGGAGAGCGAGAAATAAAGGAACAAAGACAGAAAAAAATTTCAGATGGAGAAAAGTAGAGGGAAAGAAAGACAAAGAACAAAGGAGGAAGAAAGAAGAAAACGAGAGAAGAAAAAGGAGAGAGTGAGAGAGGTGAGATAGAGAAAACAGAGAGACAGAAAGACAAAAAGAAGTAGAAAAGGAGAGAGAAGTACAGAAAAAGAGAGAGAGAGAAAGGAAAAAGTAATACTACAAAAGTACTGCGTCAATACGTTTACAAAAACGTTCCAAAATCCTTCAAGAATACAAAAAAAATATTACAATACCATAATACTGAAGCACTACGATAGAAATACTACATAAATACTACATGAAAACTAATTCATAAACACATCTACAGTAATACTACAAAAATACAATAGAAACACTACATTACAACTACTATGAAAATACTACAAAAATCTGCCTACAGAAATACTAAAAAATACTACTACATAAATATTACAAAAATATTACAACAGAAATACTACGACAGAAATACTACAATACTACCCAATAGATACATCTACAGTAAGATTACAAAAATACTCCAGTAATACTGCATTAGAACCACGATGAAATTACAACTAAAACCAGCCTACTGAAATACTAAAAAAATACTACTGAAATACAAAAAGACTACTACAAAAATAATTCAAAAATTCTGCAGAAAAACAATAAAAATGCTCCCAAAAAACTACAAAACTACAAATCAAATTAAAGGCTTAAATCCGTGACCTGTCACGGTTGCCATGGCACCCAATTGGCCCCCGCTCTGTGGCGCCAGCTTCTGTCACAGTTGCCACGGCGCCCAATTGGCCCCGCCCGTGGGCACCAGCTGCAGCCTGTTGACAGATTGGCCCTCTTTCAGTATTTAAACTCTTTCCTGTCAGTCCCCTTTCGTCGGTCCGTCTGCGAATCTCCGTTTTTATATGGCAAGCCATTTTTTGCCTCTCCCGTCCCGAATTACGACCTGTTTTGATCTCGACCTCGTCTGTTGTCCCGCCCCGAATAAGGATCCGTTTTTTTATCTCAACCACGTCTACTCTCCTCTCCTGGCTTCCGACTTTTTCCGTTCCCGACACTGCCATCGCTCGCCGTCTGAGCAACCTGCTCCCCGCGATCTACGGATCGTGTTTACGATCCTTTCCCTTCTCCCCAATGAAACCGAGAGTAACGTTACGCGAGTGGGTCCTGTCTCCGTTCAGGGCTTGACACTGTTAGGAATTAGATATCAAATATGTGCCGTTTACCAAATTGTTCGAATGAGTTATCTGACTCCATTAACCAAACACCACCTAACAATGCGCGCTCGTTTCTTGATGGGAAAATATGGACAAGAGACCGGCATTTCCACACGGGGGCAGATTTAATTTCTAAAATAATTTAACTAAGTGAACTCCATTGAATTAACCGAATTAGCCGAATCAGTGTCGCTTGAGTCTCTGTCAAACCTTCGCTCTCGATCTTCTGAAGTTCTTCTCTCGACCCATGTCCCTCCGCCCACTGGTGTGCCGGCTCCTCCCATGGGCGTGACCGGTAATGAACTGATCTGCATTTATATAGCGCTTTTCAAGTCAATGACTTCCCAAAGCGCTTTACATTGTGCTTCACATTTCCCAATAGTGGCCGTGATCTGTGCAGCCATGTAAAGCGCTAACCTGCTCATTGGGGGTATAGGGGTTTCAGTGTCTTACCCAAGGACACTTCGGCATGTAACACGGACAAGCCGGGATTCGAACTGGGATCCCTTAATCCTAAAACGATCTCTCTACCTCCTGAGCTACTGCCGCCACCACGTGGGCTCCACCCCGGAGAAGAGCGTCGCGATGTCTGTCCTTGTGCGTCTGGCCTTCTCCGTCAGAGTCCTGTTATCAAAATTCCCCAGCCAAACCATTCCGCATTTGGAACGGCGTGACCTGAGGCTCACTCAGTGAAAACCTTCATTGCACTCGATAAATGTAACTCTTATTTAATTAAATCCTTTATCGTAAAATGTATAAAATCCTTCAACACTAACATATTATATTATAAGCAGTGCTCTAGTTTGCCCGCGTCCCTGCGTCCTAGACGGGTACGCATAGTGTCAAATCAACGTGCGTCCCCGGGACGCCATGTTTTTGACACCAAATTGTCATTATTACCCGATTACTTTTATTTTTAACAAAGATTTACCGCACTCCAAACTTTTTGTCAGGCAGATCCACCATTGTTGTTTTGGTCTCGCGGTTCGAGTTTTTGTCCGTACGCCGATCTCGGCCAACGAGATACCGTTGCTTCGAGATGACGTCATTGTTGTGGTGGTTGTCGGCGAGGGAAGGTGCAAATCAACAAAAAAATTGGTCATTTCTTCAGTGTCGGTAATAAGTCGAAACATAATGCCGAAAGTGATAACAACGGCAATAATTACGGCACGAAAGAACGGCGGAAAAAGTCTTCGGAAGATCGCGGAGGCAAGGAAAACACGTGTGTCGAAGCCAACGATTCGACGAAAGAAAATAAACAAAAGAAAACTCCTAGCAAGAAAAGGACTTTGCTGCCAAAATGGACTCAATTATATTCCTGGTGACGCTATGAGGAGGAGGATAATGGATTGGACCTTGAGAAGGCATTACAACTGTGGCGGGACAGCAAACCAGAATAATCTGATATATCTCTTGGACCGCCCTGGCCAAACTATTGAACCTCATGCCACCCGCCGCTCCAAGATTGCCCACCCTGTGCAATAGAAGCTAATAACGCCTCGGAATTCTCGTAAAAATTGAAAAAAAACCCCGTATTTTTTCCCTACACAAAAAAAACTCCTCACTGTGAATGTCTATTACCGTGCGTCCCTACCAAGAGCGGTTGGCATCGTTCCACCGTCGGCAAAGAAATCCTCTCCGCTATAAATGTAGATTTTCACCTCTTTGACCCGCAAAGACTCACTCAAAAGTATCGACTGGTGTCTTAGAGAAATAGCCCGAGGCGGCTGAGTGGGCTGAATTTCAATAATAGTCTTTGGCAACTCATAATGGTTGCGGCGATACGGTGACTCCATCAGCTCCGTGGAATTCTTATGTTATTAAATATTGTTATTTTTTCAAGCGCCATCTTGAAAACGGAAGAGAGAGGAAGACCTGAGAGCAGTGTTCTGGTTTTCCTGCGTCCTAGACGCATCATTTTTGCTGGGGACGCATTGGGTCAATTTAACGTGCGTCCTCGGGACGCAACATTTTTGACACCAAATTGTCATTATCATTTTTTAACAAAGATTTAGCGCACCCCATACTTTTCGTCAGGCAGATCCGCCATTGTTGTTTTGGTCTCGCGGTTCGAGTTCTCGTCTACACGCCGATCTCCAGTTGTGTGGTGAAAAGTCCGTCTCTTTTTGTAAAGTTGGCTGTTTTTGGTTGGGTATTTCTCAGATTTCCATGCAATGAAATTACCGTATTTTCCGCACTATAGGGCGCACCGGGTTATAGGGCGCACCCCCAAAAAATAGTTTTTGGTCCTATATCTTCCATAGATAAGGCGCACCGGATAATAAGGCGCCACAATGGGAACGTGGACAAAACAGTCAGATAGTTCAGTCCAACTGATTACCCCCTTAACATTCCCAAAGCTTGCAAAGAAGCAAATAAGTGTCATAGACACGTGCGGATGCGGTGTCCGTACGATGTCACTCAAATGCGTCATTTCAAATATCATTCGGAAGGTTAAAGTCTTGGGATTCAAGAAATGCCAACCATTCCTTAGTTTCTATTTTCTTTTTCGCTCGCAACTTTACTGTGCATATGACAATAAACACTTGGAATTGAGTTGAATTCACTCAACTCATCACAGCAACATCAAGATCGTTCTAAAACAAGATACCGGGAAAATAGAAAGCCGCAGAGCTCACCTAAGTTCTCACGTTCAATAATGATACGCAATCATGGTCTTCTTACAACTGTGAGTGAAGTAAATCCAGTAGAGTCAAATATTTACAAATACAGACTAATGAAACATGTTTCTTTATGGCGTTGTTTAGCAAGCTTGCTATTCAGTCATCTTTTTCGGCCAATTGCAGGGTTTTTCGGCCCTCTAGCCTATCCGAGGCTCCGAATAACTTCAGCCAATAGCGATCGATGTAACAGATAATTGACACATCTTTTTCGGCCAATTGCAGGGTTTGTTTTGGCCCTCTAGCCAATCCGAGGCTCCGAATAACTTTAGCCAATAGCGATCGATTCAAATGATGATTGACACATTGGTTAGACAATGAAATAATAGTCTGTGCAATTATCAAACATGTTCAAAACTTGACATCAAGTTACATTTTGCTGAGTTTTCGGCAATGCAAAGTTATGTTTCTCTTTTGAATGAATTGACTCAAGGTTGTACGGCCTACAATTCTTTCACAAGATATCCATTTCTTTTTATTTCCTGATATATTTTGTCGCATAATATTAACATTTTTGGGGGCTTATTTAGTCGGTTGCACGATACAGAACTGTACTTAATCACATTTTTTAGTGGAAGTACAATGTTTAGCAACAAGATTCACTTGATATCATTGGAAATTGTTTGAATGCAACACAAACTTTTTCTTCTATTTTCCGTGTTTTTTTTTCTACTTTATTTTCAATTCCTTTAAAAAAAAATCTCATTGTGTTTATTTTTTCCGAGCTGTTACTTTTTTCTTTTTGTTCTCTATTTACTTTTTTTCTACATTTGTTTCTTTTCTTTATTTCTGGCTTTTTTCTAAATTTTTCCTTCTTTTTTCTCTTTCTTTTGTTTCTTTTTTTCTCAGCTTTTCACTACTTTTTTCATTTTGGTATTTGTTTTGTTTTTGTCATTCCCCCCTTCCTTTAAGTCAAGTTGTGCATAATTTTACATAATATTTGGTCATGTTGGGATGAAAGAAGCAAAAACAACCCGAAAGAGCCGTTTAGGACCCGAAAGAGTCAGTTCCTTTTAGTGAGCCGAGCCGAAGAAGCCGGTTCTCAACAAACTCTACTAACTTTACTCAACTTAGTTCTCCTTCGACTCGACTTCAAAATACCGCATTTAGGACACAAAGTCAGGGGAACCCGTGTATGTTTACCTTTATGTACTGTAACTTTGACTTAAGTCGCTTCTTAATTAGTAATTTTGAGCTCATTTAGAGGGAACACTGCCCGCAACCCTGATGAGAAAAAGCGTTAAGATAATGGATGGATTGCGCTCTTCTGTTTTGTGATCATGCGGATAATGGATCACAAGAGTGATCAGAACAGCAAAAAAGAGCCGCCAGGCCTCACTAAAAACGCGTTGTGATCCCTGTTTGTTGCGATATGCAATTGGAGATAACGGATCCCGGAATATTTTTCAATCCTCGACGCACTGAACGCGAGTGTACAGTATTCGTCTCGGTTTCGTAACGGTTTTCATCAGCTCCGATTCTCCCTCCAACCCCTCCCACCCTCTCCTGGTCCGTTTTTTCTCTTTAATCTCAGAATGGACCTGATTTATTTAACACCTCCAACCCAGCCGGATGGCGTGTCATTAATTTAGCGCGCCCGTATTAGCATTAGCCGTCGGACGGCTCTACTCGCAACACGCGTGGACCTCGTCTCATCCATAAACATGGACTCTATTATTACTGCTCCCCACGGAGCCCGGCCATTTGCAACGGAGCGCTAACGAGCCCACTATTTGACCTAAATTTCCGAGGCCGCCATCGCCGTACGCTTATAAGGAATCCGTCCTATCCGAGCGTCTTTGGTGTACTTTATTTGAACACTCAACGAGAATCAGGGGGCGCTCTTACAAATTGAGAAGGATGACGACTGAAGTGTAATATGAATAAATGATCACAGGACAAAGGCTGCCGCCATCTGCTATGACCATATGGGTGCATGTGCGTGCACGTGTGGAGAAAATGATATATATATATATATTGTTGGGATTAAATATCAAAATCTACCGTTTACCAAATTGTTTGAATCAGTTCTCTGACTGAACTCCATCAAAGACGGCCAAAGTGACGTTGAAGTCTGTGCGGGAAGCCTTCTTCTGAAGTCCTTTAGCTTTTTTTATTGGCCATCTTCTCCCCACATAATGGTGTGGCGGCTCCTCCCATGGGTGTGCCAAGGAAGCCCCCTGGGCTTCACAATCTCATAGACAAGCGCCTTGATGTCTGTGTACTCCATCGAAAACGGCCGAATTAGTGGCGTTGGAGTCTCTGGGAAGCCTTTTTCTCAAGTCCTTTAGCTTTTTTCTATTGGCCATCTTCTGGCTCCTCTCATGGGCATGCCAAGGAAGATGCACAAGTTTATATTCAATATTTCTGTTTTTTTTATTATTTTAAGGCTTTTTTATTAATTTTTTATTGGAATCATGGCACTTTTCGGTTTTCATAATAACATACTCACACGCAGTGTTGGGTAGAGTTACTAACCCTAACTGGATTACTTTCAATTGCTTTTGGATGACTCCAATGCCAAATATGCTAATAAAAGACAAAAGAAACTAAATATGAATAAAATTACTAAATTTTGTGCAGGCTTGAGGAGTAACGGAATACATGGAACGGCAAAATGATGTCGGCAAGCTGTTTGGATTTATTTTCATTTTGTTTCTGTCGCATTTTATGTGAGTTTTGCCGGAGATCAAAGTGATCAAAGCCAGGAGAGAAAGCTTACCACGTGTTGTGAGTCGTCATTTTATTCATATTTAGTTTCTTTTGTCTTTTATTAGCATATTTGGTATTGCAGTAATCCAAAAGTAATTTTCATTTTCATATTTCACAATCTTTTCCTTCTTTGACTGGATCATTGTTGTCACTTGTTTCCACTTTTCCTAGCCCCAATCACTCACTTTCTTGGGACCCATTTCAGCAGGAAAAGGTAATAAAACCTATATAATCAATATAAAATGAGATGTGGTCCCTCTCAAAAAGGATTAGGACGGTGCTGATTGACTGAATAGGAGGAAGAGATCAAGGAGGGCATTATCTTTATCTACTGTCTTCTTACGCTACCAGACAGAATGTTTTGTCCTCTTTCGATTTTCACAAAATACCCACTGAATGGTACACGACCCTTTTTTGGGTCCCGACCCACCGGTTGAGAAACACAGGTCTATGCTAATAGCGCCATCTAAAATACAGAGCAAAGTGAATAGTGTGCACAAACAAAGTGCCATTGACAGGGATAGACGTCAATCCTGAATTTTTCATGTAATTGGTCTGGTTTTTGTTTGTGGCTGTTTTGAAGGACATCAATAATGCATTGTATGAAAATATATATTTAAAGGGGCTGTGTGTAATAATTAATGCTTCCTAGTGGTACAAAAAAAAACTGTCATTCAGCAGTAAATATTGATTTGAATACTAAGCAAAAATACTTGAACTATCATATCAATGTTAATTTTACATAGTGCAATCCATACTAAGTGGTCACCGCCATGCATTAGACAACAGCGCCATCTATGGGTCAAATATTACACATGTTAAATGGATTACCAGGGTCAACTGAAAACCCTAATTTTGCCAGAAATATGAAAATACTCCTTATATACAGTAAAAGAAGATGACATTAGAAACAATTAAATGATATAGTAACTGTTCCGCCTTTGAGAAACATTTAGAGTGGTCTTCAAGTGCCTTATTGTGGTTAACATGCTTATTAGTTGTTGTTGCATCTATTTATACCACCCATGCTTTTACTATAGTTTTAATTCTATGCGCCTTATAGTCCAGTGCGCCTTTTGTATGAACATATCACTGTAGGGATTTTTCCAACTTTAATTTTGAAAATCGTATTGAAACTAATTATTCTTTACTGCAATCCACCATACTCCACCATACATCTTTTTTCTCTTAAGAATGCTAGAATTTCCTACACTGATAAAAAAAATAAATTACGTTATTACTGTGAGATCTTTTGAGTTCTGATATGAATTACTAATCCCAAGAAAATTGAATTAATGAACCAGGCAGATGGAAATATCACACACACAATTTATTAACACAGACAATTAATGGTAGGAACCAGCAAACATGGTGTTAAATCTGAAACTGTCTTCTTACTTGTTGCGGAGAGATTTGGTCTCATGCTCCATATGGTCTCAACATGTGGCCCACCTAATGGACCCAAGGCCGTCATGCGAGGCAGTTGAAAAGAGAGCGAGCTATTGATCAGCTCCTCTTTGTATTAAGATCAGGGATGCTCGACCAGATCATACCTCTATGGGCGTGGTCTTACTTATTTGATACTAACAGTATCGGGTGACGGTGTTTGAAGCTGCTAAACTTTTAAAAAAGCCAAAGAAGTGAGAAATGTGCGTAATGGTCTGTACTTGAGAATGTTCCTCCAATCGACATAATTTTAGGGTAAGAAAATAATTTTAATTTAATTACATTCAAAACTTCATGTTATCAGATTTCATTATCGTAAATGGTGAATTGGTACGTTCAGGAACTGTCCAAAAGGGGACGCTGTCGTTCCACCCGTTCCAACGCGAGTTACTTGAAACAAAAAATATGGTAGTCAGTTTTGTCCTGGGTTTATTTGCTCTACATCACAAAAGACTATTTCTTTGTTGCTGCGCTTTACAGTGCGGAAAATACAGTACAGTGGAACCTCGGTTTTCGAATGCCTCTCAGTTCGAACGAATCGGTGTCCGACCAAAAATTTCAAAAAATTCTCGCTTCGCTGTTCGGTCAAAAAATCGGAGTTCGAACGCCGGTAATGCGTGAGTGCGTACGCTAGGGTGCCATGCTGAGCGGCGTACGGGTGTTTTAGCCCCTTATTATGCCTCCGAAGAAAATCAGTGCAAGCAGCAAAGTTGCTACAGGTGAAAAAAGAAAAGTAGCGCGTACAACTATTGCATTTAAGAAAGAAATAATTGCCAAATATGAAGGAAGTGTGCGAGCGCCTTCTGCTGACCACCACAAAGGTAAGAAATCCTATTCATAAGATTACGATAACGCGAACGTAGGATTAGCCTGGGTTAGCTTTATGTGGGTGTTGGAACGGAGCCCAACTTTCAGGGTGTTGGAACGGAGCCCCCTTTCCAATGAACCGCTCACCACTTGTTGTGGAGACCCGGGTGCTAAATGACTTGTAAACAACCTGATTTTTTCATTTTTACACCTTCATGTTAGCATCATCTTTCGTACGGAAGATTACGATAACGCGGACGTGCGATTAGCCTGGGTTAGTGTTAAGTTTAAGTCCCCAACATTTTTAATAAAACGCTCTGAAATAAAAGAAGACATAGAGAATCGGTCATTTAGAATTGGTTATTTTATTAATCATTATAATGAGAGCGGCGGAGACCGGGCTGTTACAAATCTCCTCCTCACTCTGAAGAAGTCTCCGAACCCTCCCTTCTAATATTAAGGTTCTTGGTGAAAAACAACTTGAGTTATGGCATGCACAGGTCAGGGTGCACCCACTGGAATGTGAAACAGACAGAAACAAAAACAACTCATGGCCTTGAAGAACAGCTTACGGCTGAAAACTATACAAAAAGGGCTGAGAACACTTATAACATATTAATGTCAACTCTAGGATAAATATATGTATATAATTCCAACAGTTAGCTTTATGTTTACGTTAAACGTTCATGGTAAACATTCAGGGTGTTGGAACGGATTAGAAAGATTTACATTATTTTTAATGGGAAAAACGATTTCGGTGAACGAACAAATCGGTTTTCGAACAGGGTTCTGGAACGGTTCCACTGTACATCCCCTTTCCATCTAATGATATTTACAGTACTGCTCAAAAAGATGCTAATTAAAGATTACAGTTGAGATTCCATCTGGATAATCGCTATTCAAGGCATAAATCATTCGGCTTGTAAAGCCGGGGAAAAAAGAAAAATAACAACCCGTGGTCTGTGTGATGATGACCCTGCACATTCATTTACATTCCCGCACCCGCACGCCCACCAGTCGTTTTTTTTTTGTCCTGTGTTTACATGTTCTGGCCTTAGTTCGCAACATATGCCGACCTCATTTGCATATTGACTTCAGCACAATGCGCTGTAAACCGACGCCCCTTCCCCGATCTGTCTCCCTCATCTATTTTTCAGGTTCAGCGAAGGTTTTCTAATGCTATCGGTGCGACCATATGGCGGGAACAGCAGTTAAATTGCTTCTGTTGCAAAGGCACCTGGACACGCGCGCGCCAGAAAAGTGAGTAAAACTATTTCAGGTGAAGGACAAGAGAAAAGCATTAAAAAACGAAAAAATAGATCAATAAAAAGAGGGAAGAGGGCATCCTTTTGCATTCCAGGTGTTGCAAAAATTCTTCAAGTCAAGTCTTTTTTATTTGTATAGCCCTTAATCACAAAGAGTCTCAAAGGGCTGCGCAGGTTATTGCACAGACTATTTTTCAGACTATTACACCATCCCCTGATCTGGAACCAACATGAGGGCAAGGGAAAACTCAAAAACCTCAACATGAGGAAAATGAAGAAACCTTGAGAAGGGATAGTCTCAAAGGGCTGCACAGACCAGATTATTGCACACTACAGACTATTATGACACCATCCCCTGATCTAAAACCTACATGAGGGCAAGGGAAAACTCAAAAACCTCAAGTCAAGTTTATTTTTTGGCCCTTAATCACAAAGAGTCTCAAAGGGCTGCACAGGTTATTGCACAGACTATTTTTCAGACTATTATTACATCATCCCCTGATCTGGAACCAACATGAGGGCAAGGGAAAACTCAAAAACCTCAACATGAGGAAAATGAAGAAACCTTGAGAAGGGATAGTCTCAAAGGGCTGCACAGACCAGATTATTGCACACTACAGACTATTATGACACCATCCCCTGATCTAAAACCTACATGAGGGCAAGGGAAAACTCAAAAACCTCAAGTCAAGTTTATTTTTTGGCCCTTAATCACAAAGAGTCTCAAAGGGCTGCACAGGTTATTGCACAGACTATTTTTCAGACTATTATTACATCATCCCCTGATCTGGAACCAACATGAGGGCAAGGGAAAACTCAAAAACCTCAACATGAGGAAAATGAAGAAACCTTGAGAAGGGATAGTCTCAAAGGGCTGCACAGACCAGATTATTGCACACTACAGACTATTATGACACCATCCCCTGATCTAAAACCTACATGAGGGCAAGGGAAAACTCAAAAACCTCAAGTCAAGTTTATTTTTTGGCCCTTAATCACAAAGAGTCTCAAAGGGCTGCACAGGTTATTGCACAGACTATTTTTCAGACTATTATTACATCATCCCCTGATCTGGAACCAACATAAGGGCAAGGGAAAACTCAAAAACCTCAACATGAGGAAAATGAAGAAACCTTGAGAAGGGATAGTCTCAAAGGGCTGCACAGACCAGATTATTGCACACTACAGACTATTATGACACCATCCCCTGACCAAAACCTACACGAGGGCAAGGAAAAACTCAAAAACCTCCACATGAGGAAAATGAAGAAACCTTGAGAAGGGACCAGAAATACACATATCTCGACCCATGATTTATTATGAAAATGAACATTGGTATGATAGTTCATGTAACCTCTAGGAAGCGGTAAATATTACACACTGTCCCTTTAAGTAAATGCAAGCTGGCTTTAACTTAAGACAAGGTCTGGCTGAAAAAGCTTTGAAGCATTGTCTCAGGATATTAATCACGTTTTAAACTTTAACTCCAAACCTGAAAGCTGCTTTAACTCAATGTGTGGTTAAGTCTCGAGTTAAAGCCATTTTAAACTCAGTTAAAGCTTTAAATCTACTTTGACTCAACGTAAAGCAGCATTAACTCAGGATTGTAAGCAAGGGTTAGGTGATAGACTTAAAACCGGTCTTTCCAAAGAGAAGCATTAACTCAGAATTTAGGCAAGTTTGAAGCTTTAACCCAAGATTTAAAGCAGCTCACATTAAATTAAAGCTTTAAAGCATTAACTCGGGATTTCAAGCCAGTTTGAGCAATGTAACATGTTTGAGCATGTAACCTCTAGGAGGCGCTAAATATTACACACTGTCCCTTTAAGAAACCTTGAGAAGAGACCGCACATGTGGTATCCCCCTTTCAGGATGACCAGACAGCAAAGGATGTTGCAATTACAAATAATACACATATTATAAACATAAAATATAGGTTAGCCATATGCTATAGACTAGAAGTGTGTTTTAAGCTTAGATTTAAACATTTCCACTGAGGTTGCAGATCGAATCTCAGGGGGAAGAGCATTCCACAGCACCGGTGGAACTCTTCTTGGCTCTTGGGATCACCAGTAGACCAGCGCTTTCAGAACGAAGGCCCCGGACCGGAACATAGGGGGAAATCAGATCTGAAAGATATGTGGGAGCAAGTCCATGTATGATTTTGTATAATACTAAGAGAACCTTGAAATCACATCTTAGGTGAACAGGGAGCCAATGCAGGTTAGCCAAAATCGGCGTGATGTGATCGGACTTTTTTGTCCTGGTTAAAATTCTCGCTGCGGCATTTTGTACCAGCTGAAGACTCTGGACTTCGGGAGACCGGAGAGTAGTGCATTACAGTAATCGAGACGGTAGGTAACAAACGCGTGAATCATAATCTCCGCATCCGACTGAGACAGCATAGGACGAGTATTAGCAATGTTGCAAAGATGGAAGAAAGCGGTTCTGGTAATTTTCTTCACATGTGTTTGAAAGGACAGATCAGGGTCAAATAGGACACCTCCATTTTTAACTGAGTCACTCTGTGTGATGTGACTCTTTGATAAATGTGTGATTCATATTGGTAGCCCTTTGCGCCTATCGGTACCAGAAAAGTAGATCTTAGTTTCAATGTGTGGCAATCCTGCTAATAATCTCAAGTCCTATCAGGTGAATTTAAAGCAGGGGTGTCAAACTCATTTTTACTCGGGGGGCCAAAAAATAGAACTAACATTCTCTTGGGGGCCGGACTAGTAGATTAGAGAGAAAGAGAGAAGGGGAAAACAAGAGAGAGAGAGAGAGAGACAGAGAGAGAGAGAGAGAGAAAGAAAGTAAAATAAAAGGAAAAGTGAAAGAGAATGAGAAATCAATTGACAGAGAGAGGAGAAGAGAAAGACAAAAAGAAAAGTAAAAAAGAAGAGGTTTAAGAGAAAAGACAGACAAAGGGAGAAAGACAGTAAGAAATAGGGAGAGGGAGAAAGAGGAACAGAGAGAGGAAGAGAGAGAAAGAAAGAAAAAAGAAAGAAAGAAAGAAAGTGGGAACAAAAGGAAAAGATAAAGAGAGTGAGAAATCGATTGACAGAGAGAGAAGAGAAAGTCAGAAAAGTGAAAGAGAAGGGAAGGCGAGAGTGAGAAAGGGGAAAGCGAGAAAGCAAAAAGCGAGAGAGAGAGAGAGAGAGTAAGAACGAGATAAGCAAGAGAGAGAGCGAAAAGCGAGAGCGAAATAAAGTGAAAACCAAAAGTGAGAAAGAGTAAATAGGGTGAGAGAGCAAAAAGCAAGAAAGAGCGAAAAGCGGGAGAGAAAAAAAGAGAGAGGGAGAGAAAAGCGAGAGTGAGGGAAAAAGTGAGAGAGCGAGTGAAAGAGAGAGAGAGAGAGAGAGAGAGAGAAAGCAGAAAGCAAGCGAGAGAGAGAGAGAAAGCGAAAAGCAAAAGAGACACAGAGAGTGAGGGAGAGAGCGAGCGAGAGAGAAAAGCAAGAGAGCGAGAGAAAGAGAGAGAGAGAGAAATACAAGCACAGCGTTTGTGAGAGGCACCTGGCTTTCGCAACATCAAGTGGACATATTTCGACCTGCAGCTCGTTTTTCTCTCGCGCTTCTCTGAGCGTTGTCTCGCGGGCCGGATTCAATCCCTTGGCGGGCCCTTTCCTGTGTTTTTAGGAAACATGACTATGGCTGTTTCCTTTGCTCGCAGCCATTAGAAGAGGCTCATATAACCAGCCGCTGGGCCCGAGAGACGCACACTCTATAAATACACACCACTTAAGGGCCTATGGGGGGCCACGGATGTAGGAGGGGGGCCGGGACTAGGTCCAACGCAGTTTCACAACTTCCCATTAAGCCACAGGTGTTACACAGGAGTCCTGCGGGCCAGATCAGGCCCGCTAAGGGATTGAATCCGGCCCGCCAGACAACACTCAGAGAAGCGCAAGAGAAAAACAAGCGGCAGGTAGAAAAATGTCAACTTGATGTTGCCAAAGAGAGGTGCCTCGGACAAAGACACTGTACTTGTATTTATTTCTCTCTCTCTCTCTCTTTCTTTTCCACCCCTTATCTCCCACTCTCTGTCTCTTTCACTCTCTGTGTCTCTCTTTTTCTCTTCCTTTGTATGCTCTTTGTCTCTTTCTCTCTCTCTGTCTTTTTAACTTCTTTTGCTCTAACTTCCTTTTTTCCTTTTCTCTCTTTTCTCTTTCTCTCTTCCTACCCTTTGCACTTTCCTTTCTCTTTTCTCTCCTTCTGTCTTTCTATTCCTCTTAGGATTTCTTTCTTCCTCTCCCTTTCTTTTTCCCCTCTCTCACGACTTTTTATCTTTTGTTTCTCACGCTCTCTCCCCCTCTCTCTTTCTTTGTCCCGCCCTCTTTCTTCTTTTCCCTCCTTCTTTCTCTTATTTCTTTATCTCTCTTTTTCTTTCTCTTTAATCTTACTAGTCTTTGTTAAATTTAGGTCTTATTTTTCTTTTCTTTTAATGTACAACACACAGCACAGATAAAATGAATTCCTTTTCCCCGGGTGCGAACATTCAATAAATAAGACAATAAAAACAAGTAACAGAAAGGTAAATAATGAAAGAATATTCATGAATAAATATATAAATATACAAGGTTTTGAACAAAAAATCTGCAAAGTATAGCCAGAAGTAGAGCAGTTGGGAAGGGGTAGGGCAGGGAGAATGTCCAGACGGCCTGATGGAAGAAGCTGTCCTTGAGCCTGCTTGTTCTGGCTTTGAGACTCCGCTGTCTTTTCTCTGCTGGCAGCAGGTTGACGAATATGTGAGAGATTTAAGAGTCCTGAAAGCCTGATGGAAGAAGCTGTCCTTGAGCCTGCTGGTTCTGGCTCTGAGACTCCGCTGTCTTTTCTCTGCTGGCAGCAGGTTGAAGAAACCGTGAA
Source organism: Urocampus carinirostris (assembly GCF_059441175.1). Classification (NCBI taxonomy): domain Eukaryota; kingdom Metazoa; phylum Chordata; class Actinopteri; order Syngnathiformes; family Syngnathidae; genus Urocampus; species Urocampus carinirostris. The sequence continues at coordinate 3,816,601 of NC_142356.1, forward strand.
ATGGTTCAGAGTTCTGACGGCCTAATGGAAGAAGCTGTCCTTGAGCCTACTTGTTCTGACTCTGAGACTCTGCAGTCTTTTCTCTGACGGCAGCATGATGAAGAAGATGTGAGAGAGTTCAGAGTCCCAACAGCCTGATTGAAGTAGCTGTCCTTGAGCCTGCTTGTTCTGACTCTGAGACTCTACAGTCTTTTCTCTGACGGCAGCAGGTTGAAGAGGCTGTGAAAGAGTCCCGACAGCCTAATGAGAAGCTGTTCTTTACCCTGGTAGTTCTGGCTCCGAGACTCCGCAGTCTTTTCCCTGGTGGCAGCAGGTTGAAGAGACCACGAGAGAGTTCAGAGTCCTGATAGTCGGATTAAAGAAACTGTCCTTGAGCCTGCTAGTTCTTCCTCTGAAACGCCTTAGTCCTTCCCCTGACAGCAGCAGGTTGAGTAGAACGTGAGATAGTTCAAAGTCCCTGATGGAAGAAGCTGTCCTTGAGCCTGCTTGTTCTGGCTCCGAGACTCCGCAGTCTTTTCCCTGGTGGCAGCAGGTTGAAGAGACCACGAGAGAGTTCAGAGTCCTGATAGTCGGATTAAAGAAACTGTCCTTGAGCCTGCTAGTTCTTCCTCTGAAACGCCTTAGTCCTTCCCCTGACAGCAGCAGGTTGAGTAGAACGTGAGATAGTTCAAAGTCCCTGATGGAAGAAGCTGTCCTTGAGCCTGCTTGTTCTGGCTCCGAGACTCCGCAGTCTTTTCCCTGGTGGCAGCAGGTTGAAGAGACCGTGAGAGTGTTCAGAGTCCCGATAGTCGGATTAAAGAAACTGTCCTTGAGCCTGCTAGTTCTTCCTCTGAAACGCCTTAGTCCTTCCCCTGACAGCAGCAGGTTGAGTAGAACGTGAGATAGTTCAAAGTCCCTGATGGAAGAAGCTGTCCTTGAGCCTGCTTGTTCTGGCTCTGAGACTCTGCAGTCTTTTCCTTGACCTGCAATCCTGATAAATGTGGAATTCGTTATTTGCTAATTCTATTAAATGTTTTTGTTACTTTAAATCTGCATTGTATCGCATTAAGTTAAGATTTCAGGAAAGTATGAGGGACACACACTAGGACACAGGTGTCAAACAGGTGGCCCGCGGGCCAGATCAGGCCCGCTAAGGGATTGTATCCGGCCCGCGAGACAACACTCGGAGAAGCGCAAGAGAAAAACAAGCTGCAGGTTGAAATATGTCAACTTGATGTTGCCAAAGAGAGGTGCCTCGGACAAAGACACTGTACTTCTCTGTTCTCTCTCTCTCTCTCTTTCTTTTCCACCCATTTTCTCCCACTCTTTCTCTGTCTCTTTCACTCTCTGTGTCTCTCTTTTTCACTTCCTTTGTTGCTCTTTGTCTCTTTCACTCTCTGTGTCTTTTAACCTTTTTCTATCTTCCTTTTTTCCTTTTTCTCTCTTTTCTCTTTTACTCTTCATACCCTTCGCGCTTTTTTTTCTCTTTTCTCTCCTTCTTTCTATTTCTTTTTGGATTTGTTTCTTCCTCTCCCTTTCTTTTCCCCCTGTCTCACGACATTTTATCTTTTGCTTCTCACGCTCTCTCCCTCTCTCTTTTTCTTTCTTTGTCCCGCCCTCTCTCCTTTTCCCTCCCTCTTCCTCTTATTTCTATCTCTCTTTTTCTTTCTCTTTAATGTACTAGTCCGGCCCCCGACAGAATGTTTGTTCTATCGTGTGGCCCCCCGAGTTAAAATGAGTTTGACACCCCTGGGATAAGCGGTGTAGCTAATGAGATGAGATAAGAAATTAGTATGGCACTTTGATATATTTGATATAGACTAATGAGCATCGGGGCAGCACGGCGGGACAGTGGTTAGCGCGTGTGCGGCACAGTTCCGAGGTCATGAGATCGAACCTCCTGTGTGGAGTTTGCATGTTCTCCCCGTGCTTGCGCGGGTTTCCTCCGGGCACTCCGGTTTCCTCCCACATTCCAAAAACATGCATTTCAGGTGAATTGGCCGGTCCAAAATTGTCCCTAGGTGTGAATGAGTTGTCTGTCCCTGTGTGTCCTGCGATTGGCTGGCAACCAGTTCAGGGTGTCCCCTGCCCACTGCCCGATGATTGCTGGGATGGGCTCCAGCACCCCCGCGACCCTACTGAGGATAAGTGGTGCAGCTAATGAGATGAGATGAGATGAGAAATTAGCATGGCACTTTGATATATTTGATATGGACTAATGACATCGGGGCAGCACGGCGGAACAGTGGTTAGCGCTTTCGTGGCACAGTTCTGAGGTCATGAGATCGAACCTCCTGTGTGGAGTTTGCATGTTCTCCCCGTGCTTGCGCGGGTTTCCTCCGGGCACTCCGGTTTCCTCCCACATTCCAAAAACATGCATTTCAGGTGGATTGGCCGGTCCAAATTGTCCCTAGGTGTGAATGAGCGAGTGAGTTGTCTGTCCCCGTGTGCCATGCGATTGGCTGGCAACCTGTTCAGGGTGTCCCCTGCCCACTGCCCGATGATTGCTGGGATGGGCTCCAGCACCCCCGCGACCCTACTGAGGATAAGATAATGAGATGAAATCTGTATCGTATCGCATTAAGTTAAGATTTCAGGAAAGTACGAGGGACACACACTAGAAAAACACACACTTTGCTTCACTCTAACCATTTCCTCCTTGCAGTAATTAACTAGGGGAATTAAATTTGTCATTTGGAGCAGGCTTAAAGAAAGCCAGGCTTTTCCCAAGATTTGAAATAAGGTTTGCTTTTCATATATTACAGCAGGTGGCGATATACCTGCTGCTTTTTTTCCCCCCTCCGTCCAGAGTTTCACTACTTTTAGCACCTTGTCTCGGCAGCATGTCGCCATTCCCGTCGAGAGGCTCCGTTAAAGATTCACGCTCGCTCGCGCGTCTGCTTCTTTTTATTTTTTTTATTTCGCATCCCGGCAGATTTTTGCACATGTCAGGCCGCTCCAAAAGCATGTTTGTCCTCATCGAGCCTCCGTCTGTCCACTTGGATGTCTTTCCAGCTGTTGGCACGAATCGGCACTGGTTGGCTTTCGGATGTCAAATATTTATTCGATCTGGTCGGAGGACTGGCGGAATATTTGAAACATGGCAAAAAACAAAACAAAACAAAAAAACAATGTTCCCTGTAATTTTCCTTACGGGTCTGAGCGTTCACTCAAAGTCAGTGAGCAACGCTTGAAACAACAGTGAGCAACGGCAATCCCAAGTGTGGCAACTAAGTCATTATCAAACATGTCCAAAACTTGACATTAAGTTTCCGGCAATGCAAAAAAAAATTTCACATGGGAATGAATTGACTCATGTATTATTGCAAAGGTTTTACGGCCTACAAACGTCATTCGTTTTTATAACATTTTTTTTTTTTTTTTCCTGGTATCTTTTGACACATAATAATAATAATAATAATAATAATTTCCTTTGTATTGTCATTCTTTGTAACAATGTACACAGAACGAAATGTCGATACACCTGACCCGTTGTAGCGAGCCGATGCAGCCGCAGCCAACAGAGGGCGCCGCCATTAATACTAACATTTTGGGGGGCTTATTGAGTCAGTTGCACGATACAGAACTGTATATAATCACATTTTTTTTAGTGGAAGTACAATGTTGGCAACAAGATTGACTTGGTATCATTGGAAATGATTTGAATGCAACACCAACTTTTTCTTCTTTTTCCCTGTTTTTTTTCTTTTTTTTTTCATTCCTTAAAAAAAATCTCATTGTGTTTATTTTCTCCGAGCTGTTACTTTTTTCTTTTTGTTCTCTATTTTTTTTCCTTTGTTTCTATTCTTTTTTTTCTGGCTTTTTTCAGAATTTTTCCTTTTTTCTCTTTTCTTTTTTTTCTCAGCTTTTCACTACTTTTTCATTTTGGTATTTTTTTTCTTTTTTGCTCTATTTTCCCCCTTCCTGCAATATTTTACATAATATTTGGTCATGTAGGGATTAATGAAGCAAAAATAACCTGAAGAGTTGTTTGGGACCCGAAAGAGCCGGTTCTCTTTAGTGAGCCGAGCCGAAGAAGCCTGTTCTTGACAAACTCTACTCAACTTCGTTCTAATTCGACTCGACTTCAAAATACCGCATTTAGGACACAACGTCAGGGGAACCCGTGTATTTTGACCTTCATGCACTGTAACTTTGACTTAAGTCGCTTCTTAATTAGTAATTTTGAGCCCTGATTTTTGTGCGCTAGCTAGCAAAAATGATGCGTCTAGGACGCAGGGACGCCGGCAAACCAGAACACTGTATGTGGAAAAATAATTGGATTGAATAGACTTTTATTCAAGGTCATTAAAACATCTTACGCAAAGAGATTAGGCATGGCACTCCAGGGTAACCATATAACGAAGACGGTAAAGTGAAAATAGAAGAGAAACTACTTGTAAATAGTGACCAATAGATAAGTAAATAAATAAAATGAAAATGTTAACTAGAAGAGAAAAAACTGGCCCCAAAGCCAAACTGAGTTTGACATCCAATCATTAATAGATAGGGTCAATGACAAGAGGATTAGCTGCCTATTAACTCCTAAATTGAGGCTTAAACAAAGCTAGCCACCAAACAGATGCTCTTTGCTAATGCTACCGCTAAAGTCCTATAATTTTAAGTGGACCGTGCAGTTTACACAGGGTTGGGTAGGGTTACTTTAACTGGATTACTTTCAATGACTTTTGGATGACTCCAATACCAAATATGCTAATAAAACTCAAAAGAAACTAAATAGGAATAAAATTACTCCATTTTGTGCAGGCTCGGGGAGTAACGGAATACATGGAACGGCAAAACGGCATATTTGGTATTGGAGTAATCCAAAAGTCATTGAAAGTAATGCAGTTAAACAGGTCAGGTGTATCGACATTTCGTTCTGTGTACATTGTTACAAAGAATGACAATACAAAGGAAATTATTATTATTATTATTATTATTTTATGTTCATTTTGCCGGAGATCAAAGAGATCAAAGCCAGGAGAGACAGCTTACCATGTGTTGTGAGTCATCATTTTATTCATATTCCGTTTCTTTTGTATTTTATTAGCATATTTGCTATTGGAGTCATCCAAAAGTCATTGAAAGTAATCAAGTTAAAGTAACCCTACCTAACCCTGCATTTTATGTTAGTTTTGCCGGAGATCAAAGCCAGGAGAGAGAGCTTACCACGTGTTGTGAGTCATCATTTTATTCATATTTAGTTTCTTTTGTCTTTTATTAGCATATTTGGTATTGGAGTAATCCGAAAGTAATTCAAAGTAATGAAGTTAAAGTAACCCTACCCAACACTGTATTTGATGTTAGTTTTGCCGGAGATCAAAGAGATCAAAGCCAGGAGAGAAAGCTTACCACGTGTTGTGAGTCATCATTTTATTCATATTTCGTTTCTTTTGTCTTTTATTAGCATATTTGGTATTGGAGTCATCCAAAAGTCATTGAAAGTAATCCAGTTAAAGTAACCCTACCCAACCCTGCATTTTATGTTAGTTTTGCGGAGATCAAAGAGATCAAAACCAGGAGAGAAAGCTTACCACGTGTTGTGAGTCATCATTTTATCTCTGTTCTGGTCTTTACATATAGAGTATATTACTTTATGGAATGGTTTTGATATTTTTTTAGTACAAAACAATACAGGTTACTTATACAAGCCTTAAACATACTTAAATAAACCTTAAATATACAAAATCTAACACGAAGCAACTTAGGAACGAATTCAACTTACAAACGAAATGATCGTTTGTAAGTAGGGGCAGCGTCTGTATAATTATTTACTCATGATTCAGATATTGTTTTGGCCAGCAGAGAAGGCCGTGCAGGCCCTCACAGCCCGCCACGTCTCAATACAGTAATTGTAGTCTTCAGAAGCTTTTTTCACACGAATATTCAAAGCAATACCTTGCATCTTCCATCCATCCATTATCTGCACCGCTTATCATCAGTAGGGTCGCGGGGGTGCGGGAGCCCATTCCAGCCATCTCCGGGCAGTGGGCAGGGGACACCCTGAAATGGTTTACAGCACAGGTGTCAGGCCTGCTAAGGCGAGACAATACTCAGAGAAGCGCAAGAGAAAAACAAGCTGCAGGTTGAAATATGTCCACTTGATGTTGCCAAAGACAGGTGCCTCCAACAAAGACACTGTACTTGTATTTTTTTTTCTCTCTCTCTCTCGCTCGCGCTTGCGCTCTCTCTCTCTCGTGCTTGCGCTCTCTCTCTCTCTCTCTCTCTCTCTCTCTCTCGCTCGCGCTCTCTTTCTCATTCTCTTTCTCTCTTTCTCATTCTCTCTTTCTCTTTCTCTTTCTCTTTGTCTCTTTCTCTTTTTTCTTTTTCTCTTTTTTTCTTTCTCTCTTTTTTTCTTTCTCTCTTTTTTCCTTTCTCTTTCTCTTTCTCTTTCTCTCTCTCTTTCTCTCTCTCTCTCTCTTCCCCCCTCCTTCGCACTTTCTTTCCTCATTTCTCTCATTGTGTCTTTCTATTTCTCTTTGGATTTCTTTCTTCCTCTCCCTTTCTTTTCCCTCACTCAGGACTTTTTAATCTTTTATTTCTCACGCTCTCTTTTTCTTTTTCTTTAGAGACACACATCTCACTCGCTCATTTACAACCTAGGGACAATTTGGTTAGGCCAATTAACCTGACATGCATGTTTTTGGAATGTGGGAGGAAACCGGAGTGCCCGGAGGAAACCCACGCAAGCGCGGGGAGAACATGCAAACTCCACACAGGAGGTTCGATCTCATGACCTCAGAACTGTGCGGCACAAGCGCTAACCACTGTGCCGCCATGCTGCTCAGCATGGCTTTGCATCTTGCAATAATCAAAGAACCCCTCCCTATATATCCGAGTGCTAAAATTCCAAAGAGTCACTTTTGGTGTATCCTAAAGTAGTGTTGTTACAATTAACACTCCCACGCATCTTTTGGGGGTATAATCTGCCGTCATGCTGCTTCCCTCCTCCAAACGCGATGTGTTTATTGTGCTCGGAAGCGTTATCGCTTGTCGGCTCTCAAAGCCAAATCGTCAAAGTCCGTGTATTTTTTTTTTTTTGACACCTCGTTCGTTTTTAGAAGAGTTTCCTCAAAAGGTTTGGCAGATTTCTGCGGCGACTGTCACTCATCTTCTTTTGTGCCGGCCGCCGATTCTTAATCGGATTTGAGAACTGAGAAAAAAGGATAAATCCGGTTCAAGGAAACAAGTTTGTGACTGCTTCTATTTATTGTATTTTTTTCCGAGTATCGGGCGCACTCGAGTAAAAGGAAAATTTCAACCTATATTGTCAGGACCAGAACAGAGACAGGACCCACTTGGCTTTCTGTCCATTAAGCTCAGTGTTCTCACTCTTCCTTTGTCAGTCCGCCAACAAACCTCTGCCCCGCAAGACGTGGGTCTTGACTCGGTCCTGTTTCCTGCCTGCCTGCATTTCCTGTCCGGTATTGCTCCCATCTGTTTTTGTCCTGTTTATTATTCTCTCAAGTTTTCGCTCCCCTCTAGTTTGTCCTGTTTAATTTCGATATCCTGTTTCGATATCAATCCTGTCTGTTCCGTCCTGTCCGGTATCGACCCCATCCGTCCGATATCTGCTCGGGCAATTGGTATCGATCTCGTCGGCCTCAGGCTTCCTATTATTTCACGCCAGACTGCTGCCTAATGTGCATGACTCCCCATTTCCCGTAAAACAAAAGGCTTGTGTGAGAACCTCACGCGTTTGGGTCCTGATCCTGTCCTGATCCTGTTCACAGAACTATCATATCATTTCGTTTTAATTGTGTTTCAAAACAAATTTGATGAAACTTAACTATATGAAACAAATATATCTGCATGTATATTTATTCATGTATATTTATGCATTTCCTGTCTGGTATCGTTCCCGTCTGTTTTTGTCCTGTTTATTATTCTCTCAAGTTTTTGCCCCGTTTAATTTCGATATCCTGTTTCGATATCAATCCAACCTGTTCCGTCCTGTCCAGTATCGACTCCATCCGTACGATGTCTGCTCGGGCAATTGGTATCGATCTCGTCGGCCTCTGGCTTCCTGTCATTCCACGCCAGACTGCTGCCTAACGTGCATGACTCCCCATTTCCCGTAAAACAAAAGGCTTGTGTGAGAACGTCACGCGTTTGGGTCCTGATCCTGTTCACAGAACTATCATATCATTTCGTTTTAATTGTGTTTCAAAACAAATTTGATGAAACTTAACTATATGAAACAAATATATCTGCATGTATATTTATTCATGTATATTTATGCATTTCCTGTCTGGTATCGTTCCCGTCTGTTTTTGTCCTGTTTATTATTCTCTCAAGTTTTCGCCCCGTTTAATTTCGATATCCTGTTTCGATATCAATCCTGTCTGTTTCGTCCTGTCCGGTATCTACTCCATCCGTCCGATATCTGCTCGGGCAATTGGTATCGATGTCGTCGGCCTCTGGCTTCCTGTCATTCCACGCCAGACTGCTGCCTAACGTGCATGACTCCCCATTTCCTGTAAAACAAAAGGCTTGTGTGAGAACGTCACGCGTTTGGGTCCTGATCCTGTTCTGGTTCTTGACAGAACTATTATATCATTTCGTTTTAATTGTGTTTCAAAACAAATTTGATGAAACTTAACTATATGAAACAAATATATCTGCATGTATATTTATTCATGTATATTTATGCATTTCCTGTCTGGTATCGTTCCCGTCTGTTTTTGTCCTGTTTATTATTCTCTCAAGTTTTCGCCTCGTTTAATTTCGATATCCTGTTTCGATATCAATCCTGTCTGTTCCGTCCTGTCCGGTATCGACCCCATCCGTCCGATATCTGCCCGGGCAATTGGTATCGATCTCGTCAGCCTCTGGCTTCCTGTCATTCCACGCCAGACTGCTGCCTAACGTGCATGACTCCCGATTTCCCCTAAAGTAAAAGACTTGTGCGAGAACCGTCACGCATTTGGGTCCTGATCAATTCCGGTTCATGAGATTTATATATGGTAGCTATCATTAGTAGTTTCAGATCTGTAGAGATGCTAATGCATTATCAACTCGCTTCTCTGTTGGTAATAAACAGATACAGCATACTTTATAATTTTATACTGTTTGGAATTTTGGATATTTGTCAGCTAGGCTAAATGACCCGGTCCTGTTTCCTGTTGATATTTCTTGTCCGGTATTATTCCCATTTATTTTGTCCTGTTTAATTTCGGTTTCCAGTTTAGTTTCCATCTACTTTTGTCCTGTTAAATATTTCCTCCAGTTTTTGTTCCCGTCTAGTTTGTCCTGTTTATTTTCCATATCTTGTTTCATTATCGATCCTGTCTGTCCCGTCCTGTCCTGTATAGACCCCATCTGTCCGAAATCAACTCGGGCAATTGTTATCGATGTCGTCGGCGTCTGGCTTCCTGTCTTTCCACGCCAGACTGCTGCCTAACGTGCATGACTCCCCATTTCCCGTAAAATAAAAGGCTTGTGTGAGAACGTCACGCGTTTGGGTCCTGATCCTGTTCTGCTTCTTGACAGATAACCGATATTTGGAGCCGATATTCGTTTGCTGTAAAATTAGCGTAAGAAATTTTTGAAAAAAGAATAAATGTTTTTTTTCTTATGAATTCAAATCAAACTTTGATAGCGCCCTGAAACCTTACAGTAACTGAACTAGAATATTAACACAACTAAGATGGAAATGTCTTATACTTTCCTTATTTTTTTATTTTATAATTTTTCTATATTTTCGCTTGAAATCCGATTGTTTTGTCTAGTTTTGGAAATTGTTGATCGTAAAAGAGGTTAGAACAGTGTTGTTACTATATTATTACTAGAACCAACCCCCAAAAAATAAATATTCTTATTTTAAATTTTGGACATTTTGGAAAACACTGAAAGACTGTAAAAAAATAATAAAAAAGAAAGAATTTAAATTGAAAATGTCTTAATTTTCCCTTTTTTGGTATTGTTTTTACCATATTTTCCCAAAAATATATAAAATATTTGTTCTTCAAGGTTTCTTCATTTTCCTCGTGTTGTCACGACAAGAACGGAGACAGGACCCACTTGCATTATGTTTCTCTCTGTTTTATTAGAAGAAAGGAAAGGGTTGCACCTACGATCTGGTGATCACAGGACGCGGGAAGCAGGTCGCTCTGAACGCGAAAGTGGTACTTCTGTGGCGAGTGATGGCGGTGTCGGGAACGGGAAAAAACGGGTCAGTAGGAGAGCAAAAAATGTGGTCGGGATCAGAAACGAGTCGAAAGAGGAGAGGAGACGCATCAAAAAACAGGTCAAAGCCGGGAAACAGACGGGAGCAAAAGCAGGTGGGAGTCAGGGTCGAAAAAGCTTGCCTAGAGTACACTGAGGTTTGCAGACGGACTCACAACAGGTGACAGAATGAAGTGGGTTCAAATAGGGACAGGGAGACAATCAGAGGCAGATGGCGCCAAAGGAACGGGCACAGGTCATTCACATCAGTAATCATGACACATGTTGAGAGTTTTTGAGTTTTTCCTTGCCCTCATGTAGGTTTTAGATCAGGGGATGGTGTCATAATAGTCTGTAGTTTGCAACAGTCTGTGGTCTATTTAGCCTCCTTGTGATTTAAGGCATCACCAATAAACAAGACTTGATTGCAGCTCCATACTGCAATTTTTAGTACGATTACGAATACAAATTCTCAGTTTTCCATTAACTGTTGGCTTAAAACAGAAGCCTTATTTATTCATTGATTTATTTATTCTCATTTTTAAAGTTTTTATTTATTTATTTGCTTATTTATTATTTTTTTAATCGTATTTATTTGTTCGGTTATTTATCCCAGCTCAGTAGCCTAGATGGTAGGGCGCCCGCTTTGAGACTGGGAGGTCGCTGGTTCGCGCCTCGGCCGAGTCATACCTAAGACTTATAACATTGGTAAAATGGCGGCGCCCTCTGTTGGCTGCGGCTGCATCGGCTCGCTACAACGGGTCAGGTGTATCGACATTTCGTTCTTACAAAGAATGACAATACAAAGGAAATTATTAATTATTATTATCCATGTTTTAAATGTATTTGTTTATTTATTATTTTAAAAAATATATTTATTCAATTATTTATTTTATTATTTATTTATTGTTCAAATCTTTTATTGATTTATTATTGATAAATCGTTTTGTTTTTTTATGTTTTGCATGTATTTATTCATTTATTTACACTGCTGCAGCTTTTCATTTGGAACCCCAGTTTTTTTTCTTTTTAATATGGATAATCACATTTTTTCGCAGCCGGCTTTCTTGTCATATTTATTGCGCTTAGAAACCGTGTGGCGAAGTTCCTAGTGTTTTAACGGAGTAAACAGAGTAAGAAAAATCGGAAAAAAATGAGTTCTGGAAAGTGCTAGGGACAATGTCTTCGAATATATCAGCAACCCAGAATGAGGTAATACTGTGATGAATTTTATAGCGGTTACTATTTTACAAGTGGACAATCACCTGCACATTTTTACGGGATGCAACAAAAGTGCATATTAATGCTCACTTTTTAACAATAACCCCACTGAGTGTTTACGATGATGCTATAATTGCATTATGCAGCGGTGTCAAATTACAGCACATTATACTGGGCTGCGTTTAGAATACTTCATAAAAATGATTCATGCGTGTTTGTGTATAATACAGGGGAGTTTGCTTTGCTGAGTGCGTGCTTAAAAAAATATATACAGTGCCCTCTTCTTGATTTCTGTGTTTTTTTGCCTTTTTATCACTATTCATTTTTATTTTTTTTCTAATCTAACGTTTGCTTTATTCCGAGGTTTGGAAATTTCGGAAATTTCGGTTCGTTTGGCAATTTGCATACCGGGCAGCCAATCAGAAGCCTGCATCGGATAACTTCCCGAGCGTCATTAGGTCGTGCGTTTGCATATCATTTTCCAAGGCAGACGCACAGAAAACACACAAAAAAAATGAATAAGTGATTAGGAATCAAGCCAAAACCTCAGCCTTAGAAGAAAGATTCAAAAGAAGCAGACAAAATTTATGACGCTACAAAACGTAAACGTACATTAAACCTCAGCTCCAGAAGAAAGATTCAAAAGAAGCTAACGAAATTGATGACGCTACAAAACGTAAACGTACATTAAACCTCAGCTCCAGAAGAAAGATTCAAAAGAAGCTAACGAAATTGATGACGCTACAAAACGTAAACGTACATTAAACCTCAGCTCCAGAAGAAAGATTCAAAAGAAGCAGACAAAATTGATGACGCTACAAAACGTAAACGTACATTAAACCTCAGCTCCAGAAGAAAGATTCAAAAGAAGCTAACGAAATTGATGACGCTACAAAATGTAAACGTACATTAAACCTCAGCTCCAGAAGTAAGATTCAAAAGAAGCTAACAAAATTGATGACGCTACAAAACGTAAACGTACATTAAACCTCATCTCCAGAAGAAAGATTCAAAAGAAGCAGACAAAATTTATGACGCTACAAAACGTAAACGTACATTAAACCTCAGCTCCAGAAGAAAGATTCAAAAGAAGCTAACGAAATTGATGACGCTACAAAATGTAAACGTACATTAAACCTCAGCTCCAGAAGAAAGATTCAAAAGAAGCTAACAAAATTGATGACGCTACAAAACGTAAACGTACATTAAACCTCAGCTCCAGAAGAAAGATTCAAAAGAAGCTAACGAAATTGATGACGCTACAAAACGTAAACGTACATTTAAAGCATCATGGAAAGAGGAGTTCACGTGGCTTGTAGCAGACAACGCAACGCAAATATTGCATGAATGAAGATGAGTAAATACAGGTACATACTGATGGCAGATGGAAAACAGAAATGTCATATACATGCAATGAATGTTATAAGTAGATTTAGAATAAACTTAAATTTAAAGTGTTGTTCTGTTATATATTCTGATTATCAACCCTTAATACTTTGCAACTACGGGTTTTTTTTGCGATGAGTCGTCTTATTGTGTTGCAAGTAGTGAAAAATCAATCATCAAACCAATTTGAATATCACACAGAGAAGACCCAATGAAATACAAAATACAACATCAAAATGTTGATTATTTTTATTAAGGCACCCAAAAAAAAAAAACATATCTGGCCTTATCAGTGTTCTGGTTTGCCCGCGTCCCTGCGTCCTAGACGCATGATTTTTGCTGGGGACGCATAGTCTCAAATCAACTTTTTTGACACAAAATTGGCATTATTACCCAATTAAATTTTTTATAAACAAAGATTTACCGCACTCCAAACTTTTCATCAGGCAGATCCGGCAGATGTTGTTTTGGTCTCGCGGTTCGAGTTTTCGTCCGCACGCCGATCTCCAGTTGTGTGGTGAAAAGTCTCTTTTTAGAGAACCGGCATTTTTGGCTCAACTCATTCAAGAGAGCCGGCTCTCAAACGGCTCACTTGCTTTGATGCATTATATTAAGAATGATGATGTTGTATAAAGAAGTTAAGAAAAAAAGGAAGTATAAAAGGAGAAAATGAAAAAGACAGGTTTGTGGTTATCCCTTTAATCGGTATATTACCAACAATAATTTGATGCAGAAAATGAATTCATAATTTGATGATTAAAACTGAATGAATATATAGATTCTTATTATATATTTGTCACCGATTTACAATTTCAACCTCGATAACACAAAATTTTGGGGACCCATGGATCTGTGTTGGGACCCATAGATTTTTGAGCATGCGAGTCCCCGGGACCCATCACTTTTCACAGCTAAAATCAACACTGCCTTATGTCAAAAAGTAATATCCCTCTGGAGCTAATAGCGAGTTGGGCCACCTTTGGCAGCGATAACTGTCAATGTTAAAACTTGAGATCGTCGTAGAAAGAAGTAAAGAACACACTCCAAGTCGGAAACTTTTCTGATAGCCCCTTCCATCAGAAGTGCTTCCAGAATCGGCTCAAGGAAGAACATGCTCCTCTTTTTTCAGGAAGCTCTTTTATTGTAAAAACACAACAAAGAAACTACACATCTGATTGGTTTATATGAACACAGGAAATGAATCTGATTGGTTTAGACAGGGATCACATATTTAAATGGAGTGTATGATGTTGGTCGCTAGATGGCCTGTAATAAATGAGCAATAGGGAAAGTCAAACTTTGTAAACACAATGCGTCTCGGTGTACCTCTCGAGCAAACTCGAAATGAGGGAGGCAAACTCTTCCAAAACCGAAACTTTGTCCGAAGAATGGAATGTAGGGGGAAAGCCATCTTTTGACCTTGGAGGTGCAGCCAAGTACCCAGAGTTGGGTGAGCGGTAAGGGTGGGCGGAGGTATGCACACAGCGCACTGCTCACCACCAAGCGCTGTCTGCACCAGAGGTATATACATCAGTATCCTTATTTGCAGTATTTTGTGACATTTTTACAAAAGAACACTGCTTGCACCTTGTTTTGGAACCTTTATTTACCAAAAATAAATAAATAAAAGTCAAAATAAGCCTTAATGATCTTAATTAACTGTGGGAGGGGGACGATTTTTATGTTCTATTTTGATATGGGACAAATGTCATGATTACTGATGTGACTCAGCTGTGCCCGCAACTGTCTCGGACTCTGATTGGCCTCCGATCAGTACTTGTACCCAGTCCTGACTGTCCCCTGTTGTCAGTCCGTCTGCGAACCTCAGTTAATACTATGCAAGCCTTTATCGACCCCTGACTCCCACCTGTCCCGTTTCTTCCTCCCTTCTGTCCCCTGGCTTTGACTGGTTTTTGATCCTGACCACATCTACTCTACCGTTCCGGCTTTCGACCTCTTTTTGTCCCCGATCATGTCTTCTGTCCTTTTATGGCTTACAACTCTCTTCCGACTCCGACAACGTTTTTAATCTCCTGTCCTGGCTACTTACCCGTTTTTCCGTCCCCACCACGGAAGATCCACTTCCGCATCCGGAGCACAATCCGAGTATCCGAGCGACCTGCTTCCCGCGTCCAGCAATCACCAGATCGTGGGCGCAACCCTATTGCTTTCTTCCCATAAAACTTGTGAGAAACGCAACGCAAGTGGGTCCTGTCTCCGTTCTGGTCCTGTCCAACAAAAGCTTCTTATTTCATAAATTCTATCAAATCATCTATCAAATCGAAAAATTTGCCGGCTTCGCTGAAATTTGTCTATAGAATAGAATAGAATATACCTTTATTGTCATTGTTACAAAATGGGTTGAACATATTGTGACAATGAAATTGGACGTGGCACTCCAGTTTCACATTTAACAGTGAGGAGATATAAAATACATATGGTATATTTTATACCATATATAAATATATGCAGGGTTGGGTAGGGTTACTTTAACTTTCAATGACTTCTGGATTACTCCAATACCAAATATGCTAATAAAAGACAAAAGAAACTAAATATGAATCAAATGATGACTCACAACACGTGGTAAGCTTTCTCTCCTGGCTTTGATCTCTTTGAAAAGGAACATAAAATGCGACAGAAATAAAATGAAAATAAATCCAAACAGCTTGCCAACATCATTTTTGCTGTTCCATGTATTCCGTTACTCCCCAAGCCTGCACAAAATTTAGTCATTTTATTCATATTCAGTTACCTTTGTCTTTTATTAGCATATTTGGTATTGGAGTAATCCAAAAGTCATTGAAAGTAATCCAGTTAAAGTAACCCTACCCAACCCTGAATATATGGTATGGCTATCTCAAAAACCAATCCAAATATTTTCCCATTATGGCTCTTTTGGTCAAAAAGCTTCCCGATCCCTGTTTTAGGGGATGGAACCTGAAAGCGGTCGTAAACAAGATACTCACCTAAACAAATACGAGAGTGCGAAAGCCAGAAACGGAGGATGAGTGGCAGATGAATGACCGACGCCTCCGAGATCTTACTGCTCCCCTAATTGGATTGGAATATGTTGTCAGATTTTGAATATGTTATTTATTGTGTTCAAAAGCACCGTCGAGAAAATAGACACCTGACGGTGTACACAGCAAAAGGTAAAAATAAAATGCCATTTGAAGTCAATTATTTACGTCGCAGTCAGATGAAAAAGAAGCCTCCGCGATAATAAACTTGATGGAATAACCGCATTCGTTCTCATAATACACAAGTCATTACTTGCTCCATAACAATGATGACCAGTATTATAGCCTCGGTGTTTAGGGGATTGAGGGATTAGGCTGATGAATGCTTTCCTCTTTGCGGTTGCTGTTTTCCGATGATTCGCATGAAATTAAATAATGGAGATCTCGTTTTTTTACCGATGGCAGTGTTCTGGTTTGCCCGCGTCCTAGACGCATGATTTTTGCTGGGGACGCATAGTCTCGAATCAACGTGGGACACAAAATTGTCATTATTACCCGATTACTTTTTTTAACAAAGATTTACCGCACTCCAAACCTTTCGTCAGGCAGATCCGCCATTGTTTTGGTCTCTTTTTTTGACCCCAAATTGTCATTATTACCTGGCAGGGTTGGGTAGGGTAACTTTAACTGGATTACTTTCAATGACTTTTGGATTACTCCAATACCAAATACGCTAATAAAAGACAAAAAAAAACTAAATATGAAATAAATACAATAAACAACATATTCAAATCTAATTAGGGCAGCAGTAAGATCTCGGCGGCGTCAGTCATTCATCTGCCACTCATCCTCCGTTTCTGGCTTTCGCACTCTCGTATTTGTTTAGGTGAGTATCTTGTTTACGACCGCTTTCAGGTTCCATCCCCTAAAACAGGGAGCGGGAACCTTTTTGACCGAAAGAGCCATAATGGGAAAATATTTGGATTGGTTTTTGAGATAGCCATACCATATATTCAGGGTTGGGTAGGGTTACTTTAACTGGATTACTTTCAATGACTTTTGGATGACTCCAATACCAAATATGCTAATAAAAGACAAAAGAAACTAAATACCACGTGTTGTGAGTCATCATTTTATTCATATTTAGTTTATTTTCTCTTTTATTAGCATATTTGGTATTGGAGTCATCCAAAAGTAATTGAAAGTAATCAAGTGAAAGTAACCCTACCCAACCCTGCGTTTTATGTTAGTTTTACCGAAGATCAAAGCCAGGAGAGAAATCTTACCACATGTTGTGAGTCATCATTTTATTCATATTTAGTTTCTTTTGTCTTTTATTAGCATATTTGGTATTGGAGTCATCCAAAAGTCATTGAAAGTAATCCAGTTAAAGTAACCCTACCCAACCCTGCATTTGATGTTAGTTTTGCCGGAGATCAAAGAGATCAAAGCCAGGAGAGAAAGCTTACCACGTGTTGTGAGTCATCATTTTATTCATATTTAGTTTCTTTTGTCTCTTATTAGCATATTTGGTATTGGAGTAATCCAAAAGTCATTGAAAGTAAACCAGTTAAAGTAACCCTACCCAACCCTGTTTTTTATGTTCATTTTGCTGGAGATCAAAGAGATCAAAGCCAGGAGAGAAAGCTTACCACGTGTTGTGAGTCATCATTTTATTCATATTTAGTTTCTTTTGTCTCTTATTAGCATATTTGGTATTGGAGTCATCCAATAGTCATTGGAAGTAATTCAGTTAAAGTAACCCTACCCAACCCTGTTACCGGATTACTTTTTTTTTAACAAAGATTTACCGCACTCCAAACTTTTCGTCAGGCAGATCCGCCATTGTTGTTTTGGTCTCGCGGTTTGAGTTTTCTTTTGCACACCGATCTCGTTGTTTTGAGATGACGTCATTGTTGTGGTGGTTGTCGTTGAGTGAAGGTTAAGTATGCATACCTGTCAACCTGTACATTTTTGCCGTATAAAGCACGTTTATGCATTTTAAGACGTGTACGACGTACAAGAAAATCTGTACGGAAAAACGCAAATTTTTCAATGATGGGTACCATCCGGTATACACCGACGATCACCAAACGGCAAATCAATCAAGTCAAACGGTTTGGAGTTGTGTAGTGAAAGTCCGTCTCTTTTTAGAGAACCGGCTTTTTCGGCTCAACTCATTAAACGGCTCACTTGCTTTGATGCTTTATATTACGAATGATGATGTTGTATAAAGAAGTTAAGAAAAAAAGGAAGTATAAAAGATGGAAATGAAAAAAGACCGGTTTTTGGTTATCCCTTTAATCAGTATATTACCAACAATACTTTAATACAGAAAATGAATTCCTAATTTGAAATAAAATGAAATGAAATGATCTGCATTTCTACAGCACTTTTCAAGTCAATGACTTCCCAAAGCGCTTTACAATGTGCTCCACATTTCCCAATAGCGGCCTTGCAGCCAGGTAAGGCGCTAATCTGCTTATTGGGGGTATTAGGGGTTCAGTGTCTTACCCAAGGACACTTCGACATGTAACACGGACGAGCCGGGATTCGAACTGGGATCCCTTGATCCCAAGACGAGCGCTCTACCTCCTGAACGTCCAAGCGACTTCATTTTTGAACTTTTTTTTAATAATAAACCTCATTCATGTCGAGCAACTCAGTATCTCACAACAAAATGTTAATTAACAATATATATGATATAAGGAAACACATGTACAATAGAACATGTTAAACTACATAAATAAACATCTCATCTCATTAGCCGTACCGCTTATCCTCATTAGGGTCGCGGGGGGGCTGGAGCCCATCCCAGCCATCTCCGGGCAGTGGGCAGGGGACACCCTGAACTGGTTGCCAGCCAATCGCAGGGCACACAGGGACAGACAACTCATTCGGTCATTCACACCTAGGGACAATTTGGACCGGCCAATTCACCTGAAATGCATGTTTTTGGAACGTGGGAGGAAACCGGAGTGCCCGGAGGAAACCCACGCAAGCACGGGGAGAACATACAAACTCCGCACAGGAAGTCTGGAGCTGGATTTGAACCCACAACAGGTTCCCATGACATAAACTGTGCCGCACAAATACGACAGTTTGTAAGGGCATGGAGCACACTAAATTTTGGGGACCCATAGATCTCTGTTGGGACCCATAGATTTTTGATCAAAAATGTGGACCTGGAGTGCCACGTCCAATTTCGTTCTCACGATATATTCAACCCATGTTGTAACAATGACAATAAAGGTATATTCTATTCTAATACTTGATTCATTTATGTGTTCATATGTCATATTTTTCTCGGATTGATTAATTTATGCATCTATGTCTACATGGCAGGATCAGCCCACCGCACGATTACAGCTAAACGGAGTCGGGATCAAAGGAGGCGAGACGATCTAAAGGAAATACAGTAAAGGAATGAACTACCGCGCTCGTCCCGAGGATGAAGTCATTTTCTCCAGACGCGGAAACGTTGCGGGGCTCCGGTCGGCGTCTCGGGAGCCGACTGACAGAGTAATGGATCACCGGCGAGCACGTGTGGACGTAAACGCACACACAAAAAGGTATTATTAGACCGGGCGAGAACGTTCAATCCCGGGCCCTGCCTTATCCTCCAGCTATTGTGCACGGGCAAAAACCTTCTTTTCATCTGCGGGATCGGAGAGATAAAACCCCGGATTAAAAAGCCGTCATCGACTGCTTGAGACGAGGAGCTTCTCGGTAACCCCCTGAGCTGCTCCCCCAGGCCTAAGAACCAACCCCAGTCTAATCAGACCTAAATGGACTTCTTTGTAAAAACTGTATTTAACTGTAACTAAAACTGTAAGAAATGTTTTTCTAGTCAAGTTACATTTATTTGGATAGCTCTTAATCACGAAATGTCTCAAAGGACTGCACAGGCCACAATTACGCCATCCCCTGATCTCAAACCAGCATGCGGGTAAGGGAAACCTCAAAAACTTCGGCATGAGGAAAATGAGAGAGGTAAACCCTTTCCAGGATGACCAGGCTGCAATAGATCTTCCATTGGGCAACAATACACAAAACGTAGCCAATTATGACAATAGATAGATGTCTAGATACATGTCTAGATAGATGTCTAGGTAGATAGATGTCTAGATAGATAGATAGATGTCTAGATAGATAGATAGATGTCTAGATAGATAGATAGATGTCTAGATAGATAGATAGATGTCTAGATAGATAGATAGATGGATGACTAGATAGATGTCTGGATAGATAGATGTCTGGGTAGATAGATTTCTAGATAGATGTCTAGATAGAGGTCTAGATAGATAGAGGTCTAGATAGAGGTCTAGATAGATAGATGTCCAGATAGATAGATGTCTAGATAGATGTCTAGATAGATAGATGTCTAGGTAGATGGATAGATGTCTAGATAGATAGATGTCTAGATAGATTGATAGATGTCTAGATAGATGTCTGGATAGATAGATATCTAGATAGAGGTCTAGATAGATAGATGTCTAGATAGAGGTCTAGATAGATAGATGTCTAGATAGAGGTCTAGATAGATAGATGTCTAGTTAGATATATATCCAGATAGATAGATGTCTAGATAGATAGATGTCTAGATAGATGTCTAGATAGATAGATGCCTAGATAGATTGATAGATGTCTAGTTGGATACATGTCTAAATAGATGGATAGATGTCTAGATAGATGGATAGATGTCTAGATAGATAGATAGATGTCTAGATAGATAGATGTCTAGATAGATAGGTACATGTCTAGATAGATGGGTACATGTCTAGATAGATGGGTACATGTCTAGATAGATAGATGTCTAGATAGATAGATGTCAAGATAGATGTCTAGATGAATAGATAGATGGATGACTAGATAGATGACTAGATAGATAGATGTCTAGATAGAGGTCTAGATAGATAGATGTCTAGATAGAGGTCTAGAAAGATAGATGTCTAGATAGATAGAGGTCTAGATAGATAGATGTCTAGATAGATAGATAGATGTCTAGATAGATAGATGTCTAGATAGATAGATGTCTAGATAGATGTCTAGATAGATAGATGCCTAGATAGATTGATAGATGTCTAGTTGGATACATGTCTAAATAGATGGATAGATGTCTAGATAGATGGATAGATGTCTAGATAGATAGATAGATGTCTAGATAGATAGATGTCTAGATAGATAGGTACATGTCTAGATAGATGGGTACATGTCTAGATAGATGGGTACATGTCTAGATAGATAGATGTCTAGATAGATAGATGTCAAGATAGATGTCTAGATGAATAGATAGATGGATGACTAGATAGATGACTAGATAGATAGATGTCTAGATAGAGGTCTAGATAGATAGATGTCTAGATAGAGGTCTAGAAAGATAGATGTCTAGATAGATAGAGGTCTAGATAGATAGATGTCTAGATAGATAGATAGATGTCTAGATAGATAGATGTCTAGATAGATAGATGTCTAGATAGATAGATGTCTAAATAGATGGATAGATGTCTAGATAGATAGATGTCTAGATAGATAGATGTCTAGATAGACAGATGTCTAAATAGATAGATAGATGTCTAGATAGATAGATGTCTAAATAGATAGATAGATGACTAGATAGATGTCTAGATAGATAGATGTCTAGATAGATTGATAGATGTCTAGATAGATAGATGTCTAGATAGATAGATGTCTAGATAGATGGATAGATTGATAGATAGATTGATAGATGTCTAGATAGATAGATGTCTAGATTGATAGATGTCTAAATAGATAGATGTCTAGCTAGATTGATAGATGTCTAGATAGTTAGATAGATGTCTAGATAGTTAGATAGATGTCTAGATAGTTAGATAGATGTCTAGATAGTTAGATAGATGTCTAGATAGATGTCTGGATAGATATATGTCTAGATAGATATATGTCTAGATAGATTGATAGATGTCTAGATAGTTAGATACATGTCTAGATAGATGTCTAGATAGATGTCTGGATGGATAGATAGATATCTGGATAGATAGATGTCTAGATAGAGGTCTAGATAGATAGATGTCTAGATAGATAGATGTCTAGATAGATGTTTAGATAGATGTCTAGGTAGATAGATTATTCATCCCCGTAGGGAATTTCACACTTCCAGCAGTATCCTTGTGTTGAAAACAAAACAATAATAAAGTAAAAGGAATTTAATACATAAATACCCAATATAACGTGTTGATATAGAGTACTTAAATAGTGCCACATAAAATACACACTGTAATAAAAATAGGGTAATATGCAATATGGGGGTGTGGTTTAATGTGGGCTTTTCCTCCCCCGGGTGGAGTTAAAGAGCCTCATGGCATGAGGAAGAAATTATATGTCATAAGTAAAATTGTTGGACTGATATTCGC
Organism: Urocampus carinirostris; assembly: GCF_059441175.1. Classification (NCBI taxonomy): domain Eukaryota; kingdom Metazoa; phylum Chordata; class Actinopteri; order Syngnathiformes; family Syngnathidae; genus Urocampus; species Urocampus carinirostris. Next base: position 3,838,712 of record NC_142356.1, read on the forward strand.
AGCAGGTGCGAAACAAGTTTTTACAGCTCACAGGTAACTCAGATACGGCAAACAATAGTTTTTATAACAGAAGAAAACATTTAGAACTGTCTTCCTCCTCTCTCTTTTTCTCTCTTCTAATCTCCTTTCTCTCTCTCTCTTTCTCTTTGTCTCTCTCTTTCTCTCTCTTTCTGTCTTACTCTTTCTCTCTCTCTCCTTCCTTCTATCTCCCTCTTCCTCCTTCTCTAACTCTCTTCCTCCTTCTCTCCTTCTTTCTCTTTTTCCCTTTTCTCTCTCTTCCTCCTATCTCTTCCTTCCCTATTATTCTCTTTTCTTCTCTCTTTTCTTTTTTCTCTCTCTCTCTCTCTCTTTCCCTTTTTCTGTCTCTCATTCTCTCTCTCTTTATACCTCTCTCTATCTTTCTTCCTTCTTGTATCTCTCTCTTCCTCGTTCTCTTACTCTCTCTCTTCTTCTCTCTTCGTGTCTCTCTTCTTCTTTCTCTCTCACTCTCTTCCTGCTTCTCTCTCTTCTTTCCTCCTTGTCTTTCTCTATTATTCTCTCCTCTCTCTTCTTTTCCTCTCTTTTTCTTTCCCTCTTTCTGTCTCTTTTTTTCCTATTTCTGTCTTTCTTTCTCTCTCTCTCTCTACTTTTTTTCTGTAGGGAAGAACCAATTGTTACATCTTATAAAGAAAAAAACCGTGTTTACGAAAAGCAATCTTCTTTTGCCAATCTCAGTTATCGCAGTTTCGAGAAGAAGACATGAGAAACAGATGCGAGTGAATGTGACTCAGTCACTTGGCAACGTGAGTGGATCTCTCCTCCAACTGACAAAGGAAAACATTTGCCATCTTGTCCTCAAAGCTGTTGACAAACCCTGTCACTGCAGTTGGTAAAATACAGTTTACCAAAATGAATGTTTTTATTTAGTGAATATACATATATATATATACACTTTTTCACCAAATGGCATTAAAAAAATCAAAATTAGAGAACAGTTTCAGGTGCCTCCCATGTGCTAATCTGACTCTGGCTCCCGTCTGTCCTGTACTGAGTTGTTCCTTCCTTCGACCACGCTCCGATCTTCCGCCCCAACTATTCGACCCATGTTTGCCCACCGACCACGCTCTGATCTCCCGTCCTGGCTACTTCACTCGTTTCTGCCTATCGACCACGCTCCGATCGCTTGTCCCGACTACTCGACTCGTTTCTGCCGATCAACCAGGCTCCGATCGCCCGTCCAAGCTACTTGACTCGTTTCTGCCAGTCGACCACGCTCCGATCTTCCGCCCCGGCTACTCGACCCGTGTTTGCCCACCGACCACGCTCTGATCTCCCGTCCCGACTACTCGACTCGTTTCGCCCATCGGCCACGCTCCGATCGCCCCTCACGGCTCCTCGACTCGTTTCTGCCCATCGACCACGCTCCAATCGCCCGTCTCAGCTACTCCACTCGTTTCTGCCTATTGACCATGCTCCAATCGCCTGTCCCGGCTACTTGACTCGTTTCTGCCCATCGACCACGCTCCAATCGCCCGTCTCAGCTACTCCACTCGTTTCTGCCTATTGACCATGCTCCAATCGCCTGTCCCGGCTACTTGACTCGTTTCTGCCCATCGACCACGCTCCGGCTTCTCGACTGTTTTTCGCCTATCGACCACGCTCCGATCGCCCGTCCCAGCTACTTGACTCGTTTCTGCCCATCGACCACGCTCCGGCTTCTCGACTGTTTTTCGCCTATCGACCACGCTCCGATCGCCCGTCCCAGCTACTTCACTCGTTTCTGCCTATCGACCACGCTCCGATCGCTTGTCCCGACTACTCGACTCGTTTCTGCCGATCAACCAGGCTCCGATCGCCCGTCCAAGCTACTTGACTCGTTTCTGCCAGTCGACCACGCTCCGATCTTCCGCCCCGGCTACTCGACCCGTGTTTGCCCACCGACCACGCTCTGATCTCCCGTCCCGACTACTCGACTCGTTTCGCCCATCGGCCACGCTCCGATCGCCCCTCACGGCTCCTCGACTCGTTTCTGCCCATCGACCACGCTCCAATCGCCCGTCTCAGCTACTCCACTCGTTTCTGCCTATTGACCATGCTCCAATCGCCTGTCCCGGCTACTTGACTCGTTTCTGCCCATCGACCACGCTCCAATCGCCCGTCTCAGCTACTCCACTCGTTTCTGCCTATTGACCATGCTCCAATCGCCTGTCCCGGCTACTTGACTCGTTTCTGCCCATCGACCACGCTCCGGCTTCTCGACTGTTTTTCGCCTATCGACCACGCTCCGATCGCCCGTCCCAGCTACTTGACTCGTTTCTGCCCATCGACCACGCTCCGATCGCCCGTCCCAGCTACTTGACACGTTTCTGTCCATCGACCACGCTCCGATCGCCCGTCCCAGTTATTCGACCCGTGTTTGCCCATTGACCACGCTCCGATCGCCTGTTCTGGCTACTCGACTCCGTTCTGCCCATCGACCACGCTATGATCTTACTCGACTCCGTTCTGCCCATCGACCACGCTATGATCTTTCGCCGCGGCTACTTGACCCGTGTTTGCCCACCGACCACGCTCTGATCTCCCGTCCCGGCTACTCGACTCGTTTCTGCCTATTGACCATGCTCCAATCGCCTGTCCCGGCTACTTGACTCGTTTCTGCTCATCGACCACGCTCCGGCTTCTCGACTGGTTTTCGCCCATCGACCACGCTCCGATCGCCCGTCCCAGCTACTTAACTCGTTTCTGTCCATCGACCACGCTCCTATCGCCCGTCCCAGTTATTCGACCCGCGTTTGCCCATTGACCACGCTCCGATCGCCTGTTCTGGCTACTCGACTCCATTCTGCCCATCGACCACGCTATGATCTTTCGCCGCGGCTACTCGACCCGTGTTTGCCCACCGACCACGCTCTGATCTCCTGTCCCGGCTACTCGACTCGTTTCTGCCCATCGACCACACTCCGATCGCTTGTCCCGACTACTCGACTCGTTTCTGCCCATTGACCACGTTCCGATTGCCTGTCCCGGCTACTAGACTCGTTTCCTGTCCGGTATCGTTCCCGTTTATTTTGTCCTGTTGAATATCGGTTTTTAGTTTTGTTTCTGTCTGTTTTTGTCCTGTTTATTATTTTCTCCAGTTTTCGTTCCCGCCTAGTTTGTCTGGTTTATTTTCAATATCCTGTTTCATTATCTAACCTGTCTGTCCCGTCCTGTCCGTTATCGACCCCATCTGTCCGATATCAACTCGGGCAATCGGTATCGATCTCGTCGGCCACTGTCCTCCTATCATTTCACGCCAAACTGCTGCCTAACGTGCATGATATCCCATTTTTCCGTAAAATAAAGCTTGTGTGAGTAATGTCACGCGTTTGGGTCCTGATCCAATTCTGGTTCATGACACACAGGCTGTGGCTTGATTATTATTTTGTCAATTTGATGAAGATATCAAATTTTATATAACGAAATAAAATATGCTAAAATATTAGCTTTTGTCTGAAAAGCAAGTTTGGTTTGGTTTTATTTTGAAATATATGGTATGTCTCTATCTCTATATATATATTTCTCTATCTCTCTATCTCTTTCTCTTTTTCTTTCTCTCTCTCTATTTCGCTCTATCTCTCTTTCTCTCTTTCTCTTTTTCTTTCCCTCTCTCTCTCTCTCTCGCTCTCTCTCTCTCGCTCTCTCTCTCTAGCTCTCTCTCTCTTTCTCTCTCTATATCTCTCGTTCTCTCTTTCTCTCTTTCTCTCCATCCCTCTCTATCTCTTTCTCTCTATATTTCTCTCTCTCTCTCGCTTTCTCTTCCTCTATTTCTCTCTCTCTCTTTCTCTCTCTTTCTCTCTCTATCTCTCTCTCATTCTCTCCTATTCACTCTCTTTCTCTCTCTATTTCTCTCTCTTTTTCTTTCTATCTCTCTTTCTCTTTCACTTTCTCTTCCTTTTTTCTCTCTCTCTTTCTCTATGTCCCTCTCTTTCTCTCTTTCTCTCTCTATCTCCCTCTCTTTCTCTCTCTCTCTCTCTCTCTCTCTCTCTCTCTTTCTCTCTCCCTCTCTCTTTATCTCTCTGTCTTTATCTCTCTATCTCTTTCTCTTTATTTACTTGCTCCCTCTCTCTATCTCTCTCTCTCTCTCTCTCTCTCTCTCTCTCTCTCGAAATAAAAATACATATTTTCATCTGTAAAAGGTTCCCGATCCCTGACACCCGACATCGAAAACACCGCCTCAGCTGGAACCGTGTACGCGCTAAAACGCCAGTCGTCCGGCAAAAATATGCTAATCCGGCCATTGTAAATTCCCGAGCAAATCGATGGCTTTCATTTTTCTCCCATCAATCAGGCCTCGACGTCGTAAAGACGCAAACACAGCAAGGGCCAAGGGGAAGGGGATCGTAAATCGGACGGACGGGCCTTGGAGTAAGTCTTACTCCGAGCGTTTCCCTTAGGACGCCATCGTATATTTGGATTTCGTGTTTCGGCTGATTCACGGTAATGGCGGAGAAATCGGCGAGAACCTTCGATATGTTGAATGGAGATCCATTACCCTAAAAGCTTTTAAGACAAAGGACATTATTTTTCAAATATGAGCTTCGGTTATACTTGCTAGTAATAATAGTTCTGTCAAGAGCCAGAACTGGATCAGGACCCAAACGCGTGACGTTCTCACACAAGCCTTTTTAGGGGAAATGGGGAGTCATGCACTTTAGGCAGCCGGTCTGGCGTGGAAGGACAGGAAGCCAGAGGCCGTCGAGATCGATACCAACTGCCCGAGTTGATATCGGACAGATGGGGTCGATACCGGACAGGACGGGACAGACAGGATAGATAATGAAACAGGATATTGAAAATAAATAGGATTAACCGGACAGGAACCAAAACTGGAGAAAATTACAAACAGGACAAAAATAGACGGAAACAAAACTGAAAACCGATATTAAACAGGACAAAATAAACGGGAACGATACCGGACAGGAAACGAGTTTAGTAGCCGGGACAGGCGATCGGAGCGTGGTCGGTGGGCAGAAACGAGTCGAGTAATCGGGAAGGGCAATCGGAGTGTGGCCGATGGGCAGAAACGAGCCGAGTAGTCGGGACGGGCGATTAGAGCGTGGTCGATAGGCAGAAACGAGTCGAGTAGCCGGGGAGAAAGATCGGAGCGTGGTCGATGGGTAGAAACGAGACGAGTAGTCGGGACGGGCGATCGGAGTGTGGCTGATGGGCAGAAACGAGTCGAGTAGTCGGGACGGGAGATCAGAGCGTGGTCGGTGGGCAAACACGGGTCGAGTAGCCGGGGAGAAAGATCGGAGCGTGGTCGATGGGTAGAAACGAGTTGAGTAGCCGGAACGGGCGATCAGAGCGTGGTCGATGGGCGGAAACGAGTTGAGTAGCCGGGACAGGGAATCGGAGCGTGGTCGATGGGCAGAAACGAGTCGAGTAGCCGGGACAGGCAATTGGAGCTTGGTCGATGGGCAGAAACGAGTCAAGTAGCTGGGACGGGTAATCGGAGCGTGGTCGATGGGCAGAAACGAGTCGAGTAGCCGGAACGGGCGATCAGAGCGTGGTCGATAGGCAGAAACGAGTCGAGTAGCCTGGATAGGCGATCAGAGCGTGGTCGATAGGCAGAAACGAGTCGAGTAGCCTGGATAGGCAATCGGAGCGTGGTCGATGGGCAGAAACGAGTCAAGTAGCTGGGACGGGCGATCGGTGCGTGGTCGATAGGCAGAAACGAGTCGAGTAGCCGGGACGCTAGCTCTAGAAACTATTGGTGATGAGTTGGGCTGGCACAGCCAGCCCAAGAATTAGCGCAAGCTAGCTGTAAACACTGTGGGCAATGCTAACTTCTTCATGCCCAAAAATTTTGGGAATGGCTATATCGTAACAACTTCATATTTACAAATTATGCTAATGGATTCATGTTAATCAGTTATGCCAATGGGTACATACTAAAAAGTGATGCTAACGACTAAATGCTAACTTCTTTATGCTAAAATTTTTTGGTAATGGAAATATTTCAACGACTTCATATTTACAATTTATGATAATGGGTACATGCTGATGAGTTATGATGATGGGTACATGTTAAAAAGTGATGCTAACTGCTAATTGCTAACTTTTTCATGCTAAAAAATTTTGGTAATGGCAATATTGTTACGACTTCATATTTACAAATTATGCTAATGGCCTCATGTTAATGAGTTATGCTTATGAGTAGATGCTAAAAATTGATGCTAACGGCTAAATGCTAACTTCTTCTTGCAAATTTTTTTTGTTAATGGCAATATTTTAACGACTTTATATTTACAAATTATGCTAATGGCCTCATGTTGATGAGTTCTGCTAATGGATACATGCTAAAAATTGATGCTAACGGCTAAATGCTAACTGCTTCAAAAATTTCGGTGATGGCTTTATTTTAACAACTTCATATTTACAAACTATGCTAATGGATACATGTTGATGAGTTATGCTAATGGTTACATGCTAGAAACTGAAGCTAATGTGTAATAATGGTGTTATTACTACGTTATTACCATGAATGTGTTTTTGTACTCTTAAGTATTTCTGTTGTGAATGTATGTAGTAGTTTTTTGTAGTATGCCCATATTAGTATTCTGTAGTGTTTTTGTAGTATTTCCATTGTACTTTTTTGTAGTATAGCTGTTGTTTATTGTTGTATTATCGTTGTTGTATTTTTGAAGTATTTCTGTCGTAATATTTCTTAAGTGATATTTTTGTAATATAGTATTGTCATGGTATTTTTAAGTAGTAGTATTCTTGTAGGGCTTCTGTACTATTTTTCAATTCTTTTGTAGTATTTTGATCATATTTTTTGTTGTTGATTTAAAGCAACTTAATAAGCCTGTCAGGACCAGAACGGAAGCAGGACCCAATCGCGAAATGTTTTATTGAAGGAAAGAGGAAGGGCTGCGCCAACGATCTGGGCGTGGGAAGCAAGTCGCACTCGTACTCGGATTGTGATCCGAACACAGAAGTGCATCTTCCGTAGCGAACAATGGCCTGTCAGGGACGGAAAAACAGGTCGGGAGCCGGGACAGGAGAGTGAAAATGTGGTCGGGGTCAGAAACGTAGTTGGGATCAAAAATGGGTCAAAAGCCGGGATGGGAGAACAGACGTGGTCAGGACCAAAACAGGTCGTAGTCGAGACAAACGGGAGCAAAAACGGGACAGGCGGGAGTCAGGGTCGAAAAAGGCTTGCCTTGTATACACAGAGGTTCGCAGACGGATTGACAACAGGGGACTGACAGGACTGAATTCAAATAGTGACAGGGAGCCAATCAGAGCAATTGGCGCCAAATGAGCGGGGACAGGTGATTCACATCGGTAATCATGACAATGCCAGTTTTAAGGACGACATTTTATAATTAGTTTTGTGGTATTTTCGTAGTATTTCTGTAGAAGTTTTTTTGTACACACACAAAGGGACAAAGTTGGCACCAAAATAAAATCATTTTTTTTAGTGTAACCGCAGTGTACCTGTCCCACCAAAGATCCACATTCACGCTGGACTGGATGATGAGGTTTTTATTATAGTTTCTGCAGATGAAATGAGTCACAACATTAGCTTCTCTGCTGGCTTTGAGCTCTTTGATCTCGTTGGCAGCTCGCTCTGTAGACTGCCCAAAGCATATCAAAGAGCTTTCTTTTCAATTTACATGAAATACATTTTAGAATATCACAAGACATTTTTACATCCATTTTAACAAGATACTTTTAACAAGAGATCGTATAGTGTTGTTTTTTAACCTTTACAATGAATTCAACACTTTTTTCTTTAGTCTGAATTTTAACCAACATCATCCTTTTTAATGTATACGAGAAAATAGAAATAAGAACAATAATGAGTATAAAAACGGGTACAATTTACCTGCGAATGAAATGAGTCACCACACGTGATTAGCTTTTCTGCTGGCTTTGATCTCTACAAGGGGAATTAACATTTTAGCACAGCAGAAACAAAAGGGAAATCAATCCAAACAGCTTGACAACATCAATCACATTACTGTGCATGTTGAGAGATTTGTCAGCTGTGGTTATAATGTTTAAAATTCACTTTTTTGTGGAGCACCAAAAAATGTGTCTTGCCGTTGGCAGCTCGCTGTTAGACTGCCAACTAACCCCCGCCTTCTGGTCACATGTTAAAAGCCAAACCATACCCTGCCCCATACCAACAGGTGGCACTGTTGGACTCATCATTGCAAGACACTTACCAAAAACTATACAACATATTTCAGCAGGAATTTCAATAAAACAAAAGTTATTATTACACCCGTTACATAAGTAGTAATATATATAGCAGTGGTGTCAAAGAGGCGGCCCGCGGGCCAGATCAGGCCCGCTAGCGGATTAATTCCGGCCCGCGAGACAACGCTCAGGGAGAGCGCAAGAGAAAAACGAGCTGCAGGTTGAAATATGTCCACTTGATGTTGCCAAAGCCAGGTGCCTCGAACAAAGACGGTGGACTTGTATTTCTCTCTCTGTCTCTCTGTCTCTCTGTCTCTGTCTCTGTCTCTCTCTCTGTGTCTCTCTCTCTCACCTTCTGTGTCTCTCTGTGTCTCTCTCTCACCTTCTGTGTCTCTCTCTCTCTCTCACCTTCTGTGTCTCTCTCTCTCTCTCACCTTCTGTGTCTCTCTCTCTGTCTTTTTACCTTCTGTGTCTCTCTTTGTCTTTTTACCTTCTGTGTCTCTCTTTGTCTTTTTACCTTATTTTGCTCTCTCTTCTATTTTTCCTTCTCTCTCTCTCTTGTCTCTTTCTCTCTCTCTTGCTTTCCCATTCGCTCCTTCTCCCTTTATCTCCTTCTCTCCCTTTTTTCCTCCCCTTCTCTCTTTCTATTTCTCTTTGGATATCTTTCTCTCTTTCTTTCCCCCTCTCTCATTATTTGTCTTTATCTCTTGTTTCTCACGTTTCAAGTTCTCTCTCTCTCTTTTTTTCTGTTTCTCTCTCTCTCTCTCCCTTTCTCTTTCTTTGTTTCTCTTTGTCTCTTTCTCTCTCTCTCTCTTTGTCTTTTTAACTTTTTTGCTCTATCTTCCATTTTTCCTTCTCTCTCTCTTGTCTCTACCTCTCTCTCTTGGTTTCCCATTCGCTCCTTCTCCCATTATCTCTTTCTCTCCTTTTTTTCCTCCCCTTCTCCCTTTCTATTTCTCTTTGGATATCTTTCTCTCTTTCTTTCCCCCTCTCTCATTATTTGTCTTTATCTCTTGTTTCTCACGTTTCACGTTCTCTCTCTCTCTTTTTTTCTGTTTCTCTCTCTCTCTCTCTCCCTTTCTCTTTCTTTGTTTCTCTTTGTCTCTTTCTCTCTCTATCTCTTTGTCTTTTTAACTTTTTTGCTCTCTTCCATTTTTCCTTCTCTCTCTCTCTTGTCTCTACCTCTCTCTCTTGCTTTCCCATTCGCTCCTTCTCCCATTATCTCTTTCTCTCCTTTTTTTCCTCCCCTTCTCTCTTTCTGTTTCTCTTTGGATATCTTTCTCTCTCTTTCTTTCCCCCTCTCTCATTATTTGTCTTTATCTCTTGTTTCTCACGTTTCACGTTCTCTCTCTATCTTTTTTCTCTGTTTCTCTCTCTCTCTCTCTCTCTCTCCCTTTCTCTTTCTTTGTCCCACCCTCTTTTTCTCTTTTTCGCTTTGTCTTATTTCTTTCTCGCTTTCTTTCTCTCTAATCTACTAGTCCGGCCCCGGAGAGAATAAATTGAGTTTGACACCCCTGGTATATAGTGTTTTTAAATTTGAAGCATTTTTATTTGGCGGGCCGGATTAAAACCCCGTCTGGCCGCATGTGGCCCGCGGGCTGTTGCTTGCACACCTTTAGAGCAAGTCTCTTAGGACTCGATTGTATATTGGGATCTTGTCTTCTAGCGAAGAACTCCGGGGGGACCTTCGATATGTTGAGTGATAATGGAGTTCCCTAAAAGCTTTTCAGACAAGGTCCATTATTTCAAAATGAGGATCTTATACTTGCTAGTAAAATTCCATTCCTTGCTTGTCTGTTCTGTCCTTGGCCTGGATTTAGTGCATATTTTCGCTAACCCAAATGCTAGCTGCGTTAGCAAATAGCATCGCTTTGGTGTCAAACAGGCGGCCCGCGGGCCAGATCCGGCCCGCTAAGGGATTGAATCCGGCCCGCGAGACGACACTCAGAGAAGCGCAAGAGAAAAACAAGCTGCAGGTTGAAATACGTCCACTTGATGTTGCCAAAGAAAGGTGCCTCGAACAAAGGCACTGTACTTGTATTTCTTTCTTTCTCTCTCTCTCCCTCTCTTTTTCACCCCTTTTCTCCCACTCTGTCTCTGTCTCTTTCACTCTCTGTGTCTCTCTTTTTCTCTTCTTTTGTTGCTCTTTGTCTCTTTCTCTCTCTGTGTCTTTTTAACTTCTTTTGCTCTAACTTCCTTTTTTCCTTTTCTCTCTTTTGTCTTTCTCTCTTCATACCCTTTGCGCTTTCTTTTCTCTTTTCTCTCTTTCTCTCTTTCTATTTCTCTTTGGATTTCTTTTTTCCTCTCCCTTTCTTTTCCCACCCTTCTCTCACGACTTTTTATCTTTTGTTTTTCACGCTCTCACCCTCGCTCTTTTTCTTTCTTTGTCTCGCCCTCTCTCCTTTTCTCTTCCTCTCTCTCTCTCTCTTTTCCACCCCCTTTTCTCCCACTCTCTGTCTCTTTCACTATCTGTGTCTCTCTTTTTCTCTTCCTTTCTTGCTCTTTGTCTTTTTCTCTCTCTGTGTCTTTTTAACTTCCTTTTTTCCTTTTCTCTCTTTTCTCCTTCTCTCTTCATACCCTTCGCGCTTTCTTTTCTCTTTTCTTTCCTTCTGTCTTTCTATTTCTCTTTCTATTTCTTTTTTCCTCTCCCTTTCTTTTCCCCCTCTCCCATGACTTTTTATCTTTTGTTTCTCACGCTCTCTCCCTCTCTCTCTTTTTCTTTCTTTGTCCCGCCCCCTCTCCTTTTCCCTCCCTCTTTCTCTTATTTCTTCATCTCTTTGTCCTTCTCTTTAATCTACTAGTCCGGCCCCCGACAGAATGTTTGTTCTATCGTGTGGCCCCCGAGTTCAAATGAGTTTGACACCCCTGGTTTAAGGCGACTCAACCACCGGCGAACACACATAAAACAAGCGCACCCGTACGCTCAAACGCACCCGCCGAACACTTCCTCGTGACCTACAAGCGAGGTAATAGCCAGCTGGTACGGCATTACCGCTATGTAGTCGGATAGAAAAGTGGGAGGGGTTAATTGCGAGTTGCCCGGGTCAACGTGGCAAATGTAAATAGGAAGCCTCTCAGTCGCTAATGACCACGATAATTACCTTTAAGATCCGTGTTATCGTTTACAAGAAGTCACTTTGAAGCGTGGTTTGAATGTCAGGGATAATGGAACATGCTCGCACTTGTGCCGTCCATTTCGAGCGGAGAGAACAAACCAAAAAGAGCTGCACCGCATCACACGAACTTGCTTTCGGCAATAGTCGACGAGGGATAATGGATTCCGGACAAAACGGCGCATTTTATATCAGTTGGGCCAGAACAGCACACCTCCTGACAAAAGGGCCATCTAAAGTTCTCAGCTTGCTTATAGGATAGGAGATAATGGATCACAAAGTGGAATTCAATTTTGGAAAAAGTTAAAAACGTTGACCAAACTGCCGGTCCCCGCTTGTAGTATAATATGCAATCGGGGATAAAAGAGCAAAAAAACTGCAAAGAATCTGCAAGTATAGTTTTGGTTTGGAGATAATGGATCATGGTCAAAACTGTCCACTTCATTGTAGGCAGACCACAATGACATGCTTCAATAACCAGAACTCAAAACAAAAAATGCTTTTTTTGCATAACCTGTTTTTGATCTGACCAATAGTTGACTGAGGATAATGAATCATGGCCTTTTTGCCAGGCTTGCTCGCACCAATATGGGGTTGGGGGTAATGGATTGGGGCTGTTAATTTTTGGCGGGAATACAGTACCGGTAAAAAGAGTTGCTAGGCCGACCAAAATATGCTCCTATTCCTGACACTATGCGATCGGGGATAATGGATTGCTGCCACAGCAGTTCAATTCATCTTCTACGGAGATAAAGTAACTGCGAAAAAAACCCCAAAAAACACCAGTCACGACAAAAGTTCGCTATACCCGTCCCCGCTCGCAGCCATATCAGATTGGGGGTAATGGATTGCGGCCGCATTAGTGCAGTTCATTTTTTAATGCACTGATGGCAAAAGGTGCATTTTGGAGGATTTCCGCAGTAGTATTTTTGTATTAGTTCAATGGTGGTATTTTTTAAGTTTTTCCACTGGAGATTTTTTGGTAGTTTATCTGTAGTATTTTAAGGTATCCCTGTGGTTGTAATTTTTTAAGATTTCTGTAGTAGTATTTTTGTAATATTTCTGTTGTAATATTCCACAGTATTTTTGTATTATAGGATTACTTTAGGTTTTTTTTGTACTATTTTTATAGAAGTATTTTGAAAGTCTTTCCATAGTAGTTTATTGTAGTATTTTTTTAGTATGTCGGTAGTATTTTTGTAGTATTCCTTTAACATTTTTGTATTATTAATGTAGTTGCATTTTTTTAGTTTTTTTGTTGTAATATTTCTGTTGTAGTATTTTTGTAGTATTTCTGTAGAAATATTTCTGTCATAGATTTTTTTGTATTATAGTATTTCTGTAGTTATATTTTTGTACTATTTTAATTGAAATATGTTTTAAGTCCATCTATAGTAGTATATTTGGAGTATTTCTTAAGTATGTTTGTAGTATTTTTTAGTATTTCCATTATAACATTGTGTAGTATTCCTTTAGTATTTTTGTATTACTAATGTAGTTGCATTTTTTAAGTTTTTTTTGTTGTAATATTTCTGTTGTAGTATTTTTGTAGTATTTCTGTAGAAATGTTTCTGTCATAGATTTTTTGTATTATAGTATTTCTGTAGTTATATTTTTGTACTATTTTTATTGAAGTATGTTTTAAGTCTATCTATAGTAGTATATTTGGAGTATTTCTTAAGTATGTCTGTAGTATTTTTAGTATCTCCATGATAGTATTTTGTAATATTCCTTTTGTATTTTTGTATTATTAATTTATTTGTATTTACAAATTGTAATATTTCTGTTGTAGTAGTATTTTGTAGTATTCTTTTAGTATTTCTGTATTATTAATGTAGTTTAGTTTTTTTGTTGTAATTTATCGGTTGTAGTGTTTTTGTAGTATTTCTGTCGAAATAGTTCTGCTATAAATTTTGTATCATAGTATTACTGTAGTTTTATTTATATTTATTTAGATATATTTTGAAGTCTTTCCACAGTAGTATATTTGTAGTATTTCTTGAGTATGTCCGTAGTATTTTCTGTTATAGTGTTTTTGTAGTATTTCTGCCGTAATAGTTCTTCAATAGATTTTTGTATCATAGTATCACTGTAGTTTTATTTATATTTATTTATATATATTTTGAAGTCTTTCCACAGTAGTATATTTGTAGTATTTCTTGAGTATGTCCGTAGTATTTTCATAGTCGTATTTTGTTGTATTCCTTTGGTATTTTGCATTTTTTGGTTTTCTTGTAAAATCTATGTAGTAGCATTATCGTATTATAGTATTACTGTAGTAGTATGTCTGTAGTATTTCCATAGTAGTATTTTGTTGTATTCCTTTGGTATTTTTGTATAATTAATGTAGTTACATTCTTTCTTGTTTCTTGTTTTTCTTGTAATATTTATGTAGTACCATTAGCATTATGTGTATTACTGTAGTAGTATTTTGTAGTATTTCTATAGTACTTTTTTTTCTTCTCAAAATAAAGGTAAAATAATATCTTAAGTCCCTGTTTTCCATTATTACACTTGATGTTTAGTTTTCTACTATTTTTGTAATAGTATTTTTGTTGTAGACACACAAAGTTGGCACCAAAAACGTGTTTTTAATAATTAGAATTTAATTCATTATTATGTATATTGTCATTATAATTTCACTGTTTTGTCTTGTGGGCCGGATGAAAAAGCCCTTAAGGGCCACATGTTTTTTTTTTTTGTTTGTTTTTTTTTGTCCTTGCACTACTGGCAGTTTTCTTATACCTAGCCACTCCTTTGCACATCTGTTTTCCTTTGCACTACCGTACTCCAGTGTTGTTGTTATTGTATAGTGACTTGTTTACCTGAATGCCCCTTTAAACTGTTTTTTTTTTTTTGTTTTTGTTTTTTTGTCCTAGCACTACTGGCAGTTTTCTTATACCTAGCCACTCCTTTGCACATCTGTTCTCCTCTGCACTACCGTACTCCAGTGTTGTTGTTATTGTATAGTGACTTGTTTACCTGACTGCCCATTTTGCACATCTGGTTAGCTGCTCCTCTTGCACTCTTTGCACTACTGTATAATACTATACATCGCTATGATTATTTAGTATATTATTAGTACTTCAATACTCCAACTCAATACAAAATTTTATTTAAATCTGTACATTCAAGGACACTGTGCGGGTCAGATGTATCGACATTTCGTTCTGTATACAGAAGGACAATAAAGTATATGTGAATCTGAATGTGGCCCGCGGGCCGTAGTTTTCCCACCACAGATCTATTCTTTTCCCTTTCATAAGTATGGCAAGTATTTCGCCCGGAGTTTTCTATCTTAGTTGCCACGACAACGGCCATACATGTTCTGGCCGGCTAGCGCTTCTCGCCCTTAGCTAGTTTTTCTTTCACCCACCCGAGTCAAAAGGTCTGCGAGGAGTGCGATATACTCGGGCGGCTAATGATTCGCTAACGCTAACAAACGGACCGGCGGGGTCCGGCGTGTGGGGGGGGCAGTGTGGAGGGGCCCCGGGCGAGTAAATAGGGGCTGCGGGACTGACCTCGGGCTGGATATTCAAGTTCGGTTGTGCAAAAAAAACAAGAAAAAAAATGATGTTGACGATGAAAAAACAGCTTGATTATCTCTATCTCATCTCATTAGCTGCACCGCTTATCCTCAGTAGGGTCGCAGGGTTGCTGGAGCCCATCCCAGCAATCATCGGGCAGTGGGCAGGGGACACCCTGAACTGATTGCCAGCCAATCGCAGGGCACACAGGGACAGACAACTCGCTCATTCACACCTAGGGACAATTTGGACCGGCCAATCCACCTGAAATGCATGTCTTTGGAATGTGGGAGGAAACCGGAGTGCCCGGAGGAAACCCACGCAAGCACGGGGATACCATGCAAACTCCACAAAGGAAGTTCGATCTCATGACCTCAGAACTGTGCCACAAAAGCGCTAACCACTGTTCCGCCGTGCTGCCCCGATGCTCATTAGTCCATATCAAATATATCAAAGTGCCATGCTAATTTCTCATCTCATCTCATTAGCTGCACCGCTTATCCTCAGTAGGGTCGCGGGGTTGCTGGAGCCCATCCCAGCAATCATCGGGCAGTGGACAGGGGACACCCTGAACTGGTTGCCAGCCAATCGCAGGGCACACAGGGACAGACAACTCGCTCGCTCATTCACACCTAGGGACAATTTGGACCAGCCAATCCACCTGAAATGCATGTCTTTGGAATGTGGGAGGAAACCGGAGTGACCGGAGGAAACCCACGCAAGCACGGGGAGAACATACAAACTCCGCACAGGAAGTCTGGTAGCTGGATTTGAACCCACACAGGAGGTTCCCAAGACCTTAGAACTGTGCCTAACACACACGCGCTAACCACTGCGCCGCCGTGCTGCCCAGCTTGATTATATTTGAAATGAAATGCCTTCGACAATACGTGTTTGCATATGCCTCAACCCCTCCCAATATGAAAACGTACGTATATAAACTACAGCATTACTCATGTACCATGGAAAAAAATTTTGCGTGTCGTATACAGTGGTGTTAGAATAGAATAGAATATACCTTTATTGTCATTGGTACAACATGGGTTGAATATATTGTGACAACGAAATTGGACGTGGCACTCCAGTTCCACATTTTACAGTGAGGATA
This sequence comes from Urocampus carinirostris, assembly GCF_059441175.1. NCBI lineage: Eukaryota > Metazoa > Chordata > Actinopteri > Syngnathiformes > Syngnathidae > Urocampus > Urocampus carinirostris. Next base: position 3,854,632 of record NC_142356.1, read on the forward strand.
AAGAAAACGAAGATAAGGGAACAAAGAAGATGTTTGTACTGTCCTTGTTGCAGGCTTTGTTTTCCTCTGGAGGGGGGGTGTATGAGGGGGGTGAGGGACAGACAGAGATGGCCGGATCCAACTAGATGTTTGATCTTACTGTACACATGGTCCAGTGTTTTTTTTTTCCCTAATTGCTCAGTCCACGAATTGAATGAATTTGGGAAGTACAGTCCTTAAGCATGCCCGATTAAAGTCGCCGGCGATGATAAAAGCTCCGTCGGGATGTGCGAGCTGCTGTTTATTGACAGCAGCGGGCAGGAGATGTAGCGCTATGCTAACGTTAGCATCCGGTGGAACGTTAGCGTCCAGTGGAACGTAAACAGCAACCACAATGACCACAGTTAGCTCTCTCGGTAGATAGAAGGGTCTACACTGTACTGCTAGAAACTCTATATCGAGTGAGCAGTGTGTGTCAATGATTCGGCTGTTATTGCAGCGCATAGTCCCCCACCCCTGTTTTTACCGGAGTCTCCGTCTCAGTCGTGCCGGTGAAGCGTGCGTCCTGCTAGTTGGACTGACTCCGTGATGACAAAAATGCTGCAATTTTGGACGAAGCTGTTGGTGGCGATCCGCAGCTCAAATTCACTCATACACGCACAGCACAGCACAGCTAAACGCTAGCAAAGAAATGTTAGCGTCACTTAGGTTGGCAATAAATCGTATTGATTCATTGAATTCATGATTTATCATAAAAATACTCTTTAATTTGTTTTTATTAATATACATTTTTATATATTATATTATATGAGGCTGGGCAATAGAGGGAATTAATTTGATCAACATTATTTAAACTTAAAAAAATCTCGATTTTATTATTATTATTATGTTTTCTATGGATTATATTACATTTTATTATATTATGCTACATTATGAAATATCACTCAACTTAAGAGTGGCAATAAACCATGGCCCACGTGCTGAACTCAAGGCTGCAGTGCCTGCACGCCCGCATCAAGCGCCCGCCATGCGGGGCAGTAGAAAAGAGTGCCAACTATCGGTCAGTTCCTCTTTTTATATGGCCAGTTCCATATTTGATGTGTCTGTTATTCAAACTTTTAATCAAAAACTCAGGTTTAGTTGAGTGACCCATAAGGCCACGCTTAGATTAGGCCTGTTAGATATTAAGAGACTTGAGCTGATTCGCTAGATTGCTCTGACTTGTCCTTGCTTGTCGCCTTCCCATCTTTAAGCACCTTGCACGGAATAAACATTTACCAGTTAAAAGGGACAGTGTGTAATATTTAATGCCTCCTAGTGGTACGAAAAAAACCTTTTTTTGAATACTAGGTAAAAAACATGCACTGTCATACCAATGTTAATTTTTATTAAAAAAAACTAATCACAGGTCAGAAAATTTGTATTTTTTACAGTGGATTTCCTACCTAGAGGTCGCCGCTATCTTCGTCCTTCATCTCGCTGCTACGCTGTGCTCTCTGGTACTGGTTTTCATACATATAGGACACAATTTTGACTACAGTTCACAGTCAAAGTGTCAAACTAACTGTAAATCTCTAAATAAACCTTCATATGGAAACCCAATAAACCATGTAGGTTCATTGTTGAGACACTTTATGAAGTAAAGCCAGAGAACATACTTAAACCCAAAACAAATGTTTTACCCAGAAGCTCTAGCAAAGCATTGGGTGAGCGGTAAGAATGGGCGGGACTATACTCTTTTTTTTCCTTTGCCCAGAGTCTTCTGCACTGAAGGTAAATACGTTGGTATCCCTTTTTGCAGTATTTCGCGACATTTTTACAAAAGAACTTTGCTTGCACCTTCTTTTGAAACCATTATTTCGGACAAAAATGAACACTCTCAAGTAACTGCACAAGGGAGACAGGCTCCAGCGTTATTATTTTTTCATAGATTTAATCCAATCATCGAATGTTACACAGTGAAATAAAATGCGCTCAATAATTTACGGTTTTGGCAGTTTTGTTAAATTTGGTTTAAAAAGTGATGGTGTGGCTCTTTAGAATAAAAAATAAGATTCAAATAGTTTTACTTTTATGGCTCTTCGCTGAAAATGTTCCCAATGTAAGGGAACTTATAGTTTGATTATAGCTTGTATGTGCTTTGGTATGATTTTATCCTCAAAAGTTGTCATGATTACCAGTATGCTTCACCTGTGCCAGCTCCTTTGGCGCCAACTGACTCGGTCTCTGATTGGCTCCCTGTCCCTATTTAAACCCACCCCTTTCTGTCACCTGCTGTCAGTCTGTCTGCGAACCTCAGTTTACTCTAGGTAAGCTTTTCGACCCTGACTCACTCCTGTTTTTGCTCCCGTCTGTTTCCCGGCTTCGACCCGTTTTTTGATCTTGACCACGCTCCTTTCTTGGCTTTCGACTCGTTGCTGATCCCGAGCACGTTTTTTTGCTCTCCTGTCCCGGCTACTGACCCCTTTTTCCGTTCCCGATACCACTTCCGCGTTCAGAGCGATCTGCTTCCCGCGACCAGCCATCACCGGATCGTGTGTGCAATCCTTTCCTTTCTTCCCAATAAAACTGAGAAAAAACTTAACGCAAGTGGGTCCTGGCTTTGTTCAGGTCCTGAAAAAAGTACCTTATCAAAGCCAAAGATTATATCCAGGTGCTCTTTGTATTCTTGCAACAATTGTATCCTCTTCGGGCCCGCTAACTATTAATCAAGATGGCCTTCGCTTTGGTGCTGGGAAGTCCGGGAAAGAGCTTGCCTCCCTTTTCCAACTCGCTTGACTTCTCAGTGCGCGTTCTACCTTTTGTGTTACAAAGTTTCACTTTCCTTATTCAGTGTTCATTTTACCTCTGAAAAGTGATTGGTCCCGGGGACTCGCATGCTCAAAAATCTGTGGGTCCCAACAGAGATCTATGGCTCCCCAAAATTTAGTGTTATCGAGGTTGAAATTGTAAATCGACTACAAATATATAATATAAATCTATATATTCATTCAGTTTTAATCATTACAGTTTATTGGTAATACAAATCAGTTATCACTCCAAGATTTTTCAGTTCACAACGATATTGGACATCATACCAAATAATATTGCTGAAATAATTATATTTCTTTGTTCCTTTATCTCTTTATCCTCACTGTAAAATGTGGACCTGGAGTGCCACGTCCAATTTCGTTGTCACAATAGATCCCATGTTGTAACAATGACAATAAAGGTATATTCTATTCTATTAATCAATATTTTCATTCAGTTTTAATCATCACAGTTAATTTGTAATACAAAGCAGTTATCACTTCACATTTTTCGGTTTACAATATTGTACATTACGAGGTCTCGTTTGCCGAGATCGGCGTGCAGACGAAAACTCCAACCGCGAGACCAAAACAACAATGGCGGATCTGCCTGACGAAAAGTTAGGAGTGCGGTAAATCTTTGTTAAAAATAAAAGTAATCGGTAATAATGACAATTTTGTGTCGAAAAAGTTGCGTCCCGGGGACGCACGTTGATTTGAGACAATGCGTCCCCAGCATAAATGATGCGTCTAGGACGCAGGGACGCGGGCAAACCAGAACACTACTTATTGCTTATTTATTAGCGACCAGCATTATGGGCTGCATTTAAACATGTGATTTCTGTCGAAACTGATCAGATTGGTTTCATGGATTCATGTGATCTCGCTTAAACCAATCAGATGTGTTTTCAATAAATGAGTCTCTAGCCATTGGGGGTGTGTGATTTCTCTCCAAGCCGATCTTGGAAGCAGACCTAGGATAAAGCTCAGTAGTGTGTTCCTTCTTTATTCTCATACAAACGATATACCGTAAATTCCAGACTATAGAGCGCACCTGATTATAAGCCGCACCCACCACATTTTAAGAGGAAAACCGATTTTGTACATACACAAGCCGCACCTGTATATAAGCCGCACGCGCCCACGTTTAAACATGTAACACAAACACGAAATTAACCCAAACCCGACTTCAAGTCCCGCGATTGAAACTAAATGGGGGGTTTTTAAGGGTTATTGTTCTATCTTCGTTATTCATTATCCATTATCCGTTACGCTACAAAGCCTAGGACCTCTACTCTCAGTCAAAAGGCCAAGCTAAGGTCCTAGCCCTAAAGCCTTGCTGCGATCATTGCGAATGCACCGTTCCCGGAGGTACTACAATACCGGGCCGATGCGTGGAGTGGACAGAGCAAGCTCTTATTCCATCTCCGGATTGCAAAAATCAAAGTTCATGTCTACTCCGTCCGGTAGCCTAATTAACACATATCGGTATAGATGCATCAAACTAAATGTCCTTCATTAAAGTCCACAGTCCAAAAATCACAGCCGGCAAAATGAACGGAAAATGATACCGGTACTTAAGGTTTGATGCAGACCTGCAGAGTCCGGGTCCCGTTGAAAGTACTCCAAGGAAAATAGTGTATGTTTCCAAAGGTAAGGGTTGGAAAAATATATCAGATGAACACATTTACTCACGCAACTCCTTTTTCTTTAACCAACTTTTTACCCCCTCTTCTTTCTTCGTCTGTCCCTCACCTTTAGCGGTCCCCTCTTAAACTCGGCACCCCGCGTTTGTTCCGCCCCTCATTTTTCGTTCACCCGTGCAAAACATATCAGAATAAGTGTCTCAAATAAATACAAATAAATACATTACAAAAATATACAGTGTCAAATACCGTAAATTCCGGACTATAAGCCGCTACTTTTTTCCCAAACGTTCAACCCTGCGGCTTATTCACTGATGCGGCCAATATATGTAATTTTCTAATGGCCGCCAGCCACGCTCGAGTTCATGGTACATGACGCAGTTTACAAGCTAAACGCAATCGAGCAGTCCGATAAAGAAGGAAACAGAGCTACTGCACGCAAACTTTACCTTGCGAGCGTGTTGCTAGAGTGTTTTTGAATAAGGGAGCGCGGGACGACGTCTTTGTGACAAAGTCTCTTTCCCATACTAAAGGAGGCCAACTTTGATAACGCCAGTTATAGGGAGGAAGATGAGATCGATTTACCGTGGTTTCTACATGTACGGTATGTTTATTTTAACAGACCCGCCAACTGTATCACGAGCGTTTTGCTACCCTTCACAGGTACGGTTTGGAATGAAAGTTATAATATTATTATTAAAGCTTTGAAAACTCTCTCGGTTTACCGTCTTTCTTTGTAAATATGCGTAACCATGTGTAATATGTATTTGCAACTGTATATTTTTGTATTGTATTTATTTTGGACACTTATTCTGATAAGTCTTGCACTGACCAATTAAAAAGAAGGGGCGTAACAGACGCGGGGGATGACGGGAATTGGGGACCGGTAAAGGTGAGTGTTTGTGGACACGGCAAACAATAGTGGATATATATTTTTCCCATCCTTACCTTTGGAAATATACACTTTTTTTCCTTGGATTACTTTTAACGGCTTATAGTTCGGAATTTACGGTATACAAGTTTGTGGGATTGCTTGTTTTTTTGTGTACAGTATGTCAGCCCCTCAAAAAGCATGGCGGCATGATTAACTAGCTGTCGGCAGGCTTCACTCGCCGGCATGTGTCGGCTTCACACTAGCCGGGTGAAAAGTGTCTTGTGTACACACCCCAATAAACACGTCGGGCGCACACATTGTTGAGTGCTATAAACACACACTTCATTTGCACTCTGACAGCTCGCCGCATTTCGCTGATGGCGGAATTGACAGTTCAAGGTGACACCCGGCTACAATCTTGGCGTGGTCGGGCCTTGAGGCGCTTCTGTGACGTGAGGATGTACTTTTTTTTGGTTGTTGTTGTGTTTCTGTGGTCTGGTTTTCAGCAGGTAGGGGGTAGCTGACAGGTGTCCCTTCTTTTTAGCCATGCAATTTATCACACCGCTGGTGGTACAGGATGCTTTTGTCCAAACTGCAGAGGAAAAACTCTTTAACCCTTTGATGTTCCTGTAAAATTTGATTAAAATCCCAATCCAAGTTGTACCCAAGGTACCGTATTTTCCGCACTATAAGGCGCACCGGGTTATAGGGCGCACCCCCCAAAAAATCGTTTTTGGTCCTATATTTTCCATACATAAGGCGCACCGGATTATAAGGCGCTACAATGGGAACGTGGAAAAAACTGTCAAAAAGTTCAGTCCAACTGCATCGTTCCAAATATCATTCGGAAGGTTAAAGTCTCGGGATTCAAGAAATGCCAAACATTTCTTAGTTTCCATTTTATTTTTTGCTGGCAACTGTGTGGACAGCGAAGTACGAATTTGATTGTGCAGGAAAACTGGGTTCTTTCCTGTGCATAGGACAATAAACACTTTAAATTGAATTTAGTTTAAAAATAGACCCATCACAGAAACATCAAGATCGTTCTGAAACAAGATACCGGGAAAATATAAAGCCGCATAGCTCACCTAAGTTCTCTTGCAGCCATCACGTTCAATGATACGTAACCATGGTCTTGTTACAACCGTGAGTGTAGTAAATCCAGGAGAGTAAAATATTTACAAATACAGAATAGTAAAACATGTTTTCTCTATGCCGTAGTGCAACCCAACGTGTGATTCATCTTTTTCGGCCAATTGCAGGCTTTGTTTCGCCCCTTTAGCCTATGCGAGCCTGTAAATGATAAAAAGGCTCCGCCCCCTTTACCTCCGAATGACTTTATCCAATAGTGACTGATGATTGACACATTGGTTAGGAAATGAAACGCCGGTATATAAATCCCAGCATACACCGCGTACTACTTGGCGTTCGGGGGGAAATCTAGTAGGCGGCTGCTTGCCTTAGTTGCAAGACTTTGCGACTTAATATTGATCCATATGTAAGGCGCACTGTATTATAAGGCGCGTGGTCAGCTTTTGAAAAAAAATAAAGGCTTTTAGGTGCGCCTTATAGTGCGGAAAATACGGTAAATTGAATGCTGTTCTTGAACCATTTGGAGAATACGGGCGGTTTTGGTTCTATTTGAAATGAAAGTGGAATAAGAAAGATTGATGCGGTTGAGAGTAAATATTATTATCTCATTAAATAAACAATAGAAAAAACAATATTTTCCAAAAATAATTGTTTATTTTCACGACCTATATAGCATTGTATTTTTATTATTTTCATTCTCTGTAAAATATATAAAAAATACAAAGAATTGGGTTGTATACAGTACAATACAGTACACCATATGGAATAGATAGATAGATAGATAAATACTTTATTCATCCCCATAGGGAAATTCACACTCCAGCAGTCTACCCTGTTGTTTATTAACAGATTAACACGATGCCCTAGGGGTGCTTGTAGCGGAGTGGATGACGTCACGCTAGTCCAAAAGTTCGACATCCCTGCGGCAGATGGAAATCTTTTCTTTGTGAAAATCCAGGGATACACCACCTCGTGTTAGCAAGTCCGCCTCCTCTCCGATTCCCCCCGGCTTTCGTGTCTGTTATGTACCGTACCGTGGATTCATTCAGGCCATATTGTCGGGCTACGCTAGCGTAGCTATTTCCTGCTTTCAACTTGTCCAATAAACTCTTTGTTAATCGTTAACATATTTTAACGCTTTTTCTTCGGTTCACTAGATGCACCAAAAAACTTTTAGACTTAAAAAAATCACCGCGAAAAAAAGGCTAACTGACTGCGAGCTATGGCGAGAAGCGTACAGTACTGTACTGTATACGAGGTAAGCGTGGTCTACTGTAGTGAATGGGCCAATGGGGAGTCGAGTATTCGGCGAGTGCTGGCCAACGAGCTTGCGTTTATGGCCGTATAAACTTATAGAATAGAATAGAATAGAATATACCTTTATTGTCATTGCTACAAATGGGCTAACATATTGTGACAACGAAATTAGGCATGACACTCCAGTTTTACACATTCATAGTGAGGTATGAGCAAGAAGATAAAGGAACAGAGAAGATAATGTTATAAGACAAGGGGGATAAGGCTATAGTTATAATTTACATGGTATTTACACAAGAAATGTCGGCATGTGGGATGTTACATACAGGGTTGTCGTGATAACGTTGGTATCGTAACGGTTGTGCAATATTGCATTTGGTGCAAAGTCATCATAGTGCAAAAATAGTCAGCATATGCATTGGTGCAAACATAGACATCATAGTGCAGAAACAGGAAATGGTCAGACATTGTGCAATTTGAGCATTAAACGTGCATCTCTTTGTGTTTTAAAATCTTTGTAAAATGATGCAGTTACTAATTCCAATTGAATATTTTGTTTTCAAATTTTGTAAAATAATGTAATTTCTAATTTTAATGTAATGTTTTTCATTATTATTATTTTAAAAAAAATTTGTATTGATATTTATTTATTTTTTATTTTTTCCGAACGTCAAAGCGCGAAGTAGCGAGGTCCCACTGTACTCACTTTTGTGACATACTGTACTATTGACAACTATCTACGTCCATTATCCCTTTTACTGTAACTGGGCTGGCGTAATCAAATTTTTAAACACGCAAAAAATTGTATTTAAAAACTGACTTATCGCGTTTTTTTCCCTCCATTAAAAAAATGAATTTAATCCCCGTTTGGTCAAGGTGTGCAGCCACTCCGACGTGGAAAAAAAATGGCTGTCAAAAATAACTCATGACCAATGTTCCTTCTAAGCTGCATGTGTGCGCAATTGCACACTACCCAGAGCTGTTCTGCGCACAAGAAAATCTAGCCAGCTCAAATCAGGGCTCGAAATTGCTAGCTAAGAAACAAATTAAGTCAAAATTACATTGCAAGAAAGTAAAAATACAAGGGTTCCCCTGACGTTCTAAATGCGGTATTTGGAAGTCAAGGTCGAAGTAGAACGAAGTTGAGTAGTCAGTAGACTTTTTCGAGAACCGGCTTCTTCGGCTCGGCTCACTAAAAAGAACCGGCTCTTTCGGGTCGCAAGCGGCTCTTCAGGTTGTTTTTGCTTCTTTAATCCCTACACGACCAAATATTATCTAAAAGTATGCACAAAATGACTTTAGGGGGGGGCAATAGAAAAAAAAAAATACCAAAATGAAAAAGTAGTGAAGAGCTAGGAAAAAAAAGAAACAAAGGAGAGAAAAAGAGAAAAAAAAACGGGAAATTTTCAGAAAAAAAAGCCAGAAAAAAAGAAAAAGAAACAAATAAAAGGAAATAGAGAACAAAAAAGCAAGAAAAAGTAATAGTTGGAAAAAAATAAAAACAATAAGATTTTTTCAAAGGAATTAAAAAAAAAAGGGAAAAAGAAGAAAAAGTTTGTGTTGCATTGAAATAATTCCCAATTATATCAAGTCAATCTTGTTGCCAACATTGAACTTCCACAAAAAAATATAATCAAATACAGTTCTGTATCGTGCAACCGACCAAATAAGCCCCCCAAAAATGTTAGTATTATGCGACAAAAGATACCAGGAAAAAAAAAGAAATGGAAACCTTGTGAAAGAATTGTAAAAACAAATGACGTTTGTAGGCCGTACATGAGTCAATTCATTCAAAAGTGAAAAATAATCTTGCATTGCCGGAAACTCAGCAAAATGTAACTTGACGTTTTGGACATGTTTGATAATGACTTAGTTGCCACACTTGGGATTGCTGTCCCTCACTGTTGTTTCAAGCGTTGCTCACTGACTTTGTGTGAACGCTCAGACCCGTGAGGAAAATGACAGGGAACATTGCTCATGACTATCAATATCGCTCCCCAGATATCATTATTTGACTTCTATTCAATTAATTATGAAGGGAGCACGCTGAGACGCTACTTTAGATCTCATTTCAGGGCCCTAAATTGGTTTGCCAGCATAAAAAACCCATATTGTGTCGGCCCTGCAGCTCTTCGCCTCTCCCGCTCTCTCCTCCTGACGCATAATGGTGTGGAAAGTGGAATTGGATGTGGAAGTTAAATGTATAATTTAGTAGTTGCACATCACAAGCTTTTTTTTTTTTTTTTTTCTCTGACATTGGAGAGGCTTTTATTGGCGCTTGATCACTCTGCCGCTATTTTGTTAAACGGGATGATTTGCTTTTCTTTTTAAATGCGCATTCCTTGCTTCTGTCCTCGGTAACAGTGGGTTTCTCAGCGGGGAGCCCCTTCCCACTCCCGCCCCTCCTCGGCTATTGTTGCGCCGGAAAATTCCGTCGAGATTTGGGGGTGGGAGGCTGATGAGGCGGATGGGAAAACCATAAGGAATAGCCCCTAAAGCTGGAATCTTGCATTGAACTCATTCAATGTCAAAGAGTAAGAGTTGGTTCCAGGCAATTCTTGCCATTTTGACTCTTTTTTTTGAAGGCCTACGGAAAATTTGGTCCTATTTGAGGCATCCGTCCTTATCGGAATATTCTCCTTTCTCATCACGCTGCTTCACTATGCCTACTTGGCCTAAACACTCTCAATCGCTGGATACAGGAATGAAAATTAGGAAGTCGGGGCTCCCTCGATGTGTTGACAAAGATATGGTTAAAGCTATTCCTGCCATCTAAAGGTGATTTTTCATACTGAAATCATTCCCATAGGTTTGATGAGCTGCGAAAAATCCGTTTTTTTTTAAACGTTTTTGCATTTAGGGACAATGCTTTTCAAAGCATAGTTATACATTAAGGCAATGTTTCTGAACCTTTTTTGAGCCGAGGCACCATTTTTTAATCGAAATAATCTTGAGGCACACTCTCTGTTGAAATGTTAAGATATTAATTCATTTTTTAAAAAATTTTAAATCTTAAATGATCATGTCGCCTCAATTAACAATGTAACATTTTTAGCATTATTTGTGGTCACCGTGGATCTGGAGGTAATACTGGTTATTTCTTTTGGTTATTCATATTACAGTCATTTTTGATTTGACTATATTTATAACCTTATAGAGCAGGGGTGTCAAACTCATTTGAACTCGGGGGCCACACGATAGAACAAACATTCTGTCGGGGGCCGGATTAGTAGATTCAAGAGAAAGAAAAAGAGAGAGAGAAAGAAATAAGAGAAAGAGGGAGGGAAAAGGAGAGACGGGGCGGAACAAAGAAAGAGAGCGTGAGAAACAAAATAGATAAAAAGAGAAGTCGTGAAAGAGGGGAAAAGAAAGGGAGAGGAAGAAAGAAATCCAAAAAGAAATAGAAAGACAGAAGAAGAGAAAAGAAAGTGCAAAGGGTAGGAAGAGAGAAAGAGAAAAGAGAGAAAAAGGAAAAAAGGAAGTTAGAGCAAAAGAGGTTAAAAGACACAGAGAGAAAGAGACAAAGAGCAACAAAGGAAGAGAAAAAGAGAGACACAGAGAGTGAAAGAGACAGAGTGGTAGAAAAGGGGTGGAAAAGAAAGAGAGAGAGGGGGAGAGAGCGTGAGAAACAAAAGATAAAAAGTCGTGAGAGAGGGGCAAAAGAAAGGGAGAGGAAGAAATAAATCCAAAGAGAAATAGAAAGACAGAAGGAGAGAAGAGAGAAAAGAAAGTGAGAAGGGTAGAAAGAGAGAAAGAGAAAAGAGAGAAAAGGAAAAAAGAAAGTTCGAGCAAAATAAGTAAAAAGACACAGAGAGAGAAAGAGACAAAGAGCAACAAAGGAAGAGAAAAAGAGAGACACAGAGAGTGAAAGAGACAGAGAGTGGGAGAAAAGGGGTGGAAAAGAGAGAGAGAGTAATAAATACAAGCACAGTGTCTTTGTGAGAGACACCTGGCTTTGGCAACATCAAGTTGACATATTTCAACCTGCAGCTTGTTTTTCTCTTGCGCTTCTCTGAGTGTTGTCTCGCGGGCCGGATTCAATCCCTTAGCGGGCCTGATCTGGCCCGCGGGCCGCCTGTTTGACACCTGTGTTATAGAGGGCTCCGCGCTTTGTGCTAAAAATAGTAACACGGCTACGTGCCGCCATCTTGGAAGTCTGTCGATCACAAGCGGTGATAGCGAGAGGAGCAAATATTTACTCAGTTTGTCTATTTATTTACTCAACTAGCTTCGTTTGTGTACGGATTTTGTCCATCAACACTATGGAAAACTACGTGGAGAGTTTAGACAAGCAAGCACGGTGGAAAATTGGATCCCTACAAAATTAAAAACTAGGACTGGAAGTCTGATCCCGATTTGTTGCCGTGTGTGACTTACATCGAACTTGTTAACTATCTTGTTTTCCACCCAAGTCCCTTTTGTGAACTGAAGGATTTTCAAAATTACAAAAGTATGGAAGCCTACGACAGATTTGTGTCTGGTTGGGTTCGGGATGTGTCTGTGCACACAAGCGAAGGTGATGAAAACAAGATTGTGAAAGGGAAAGTGCTACATTCTCAGAGTTTGTCTCAGCCAAGTTTACAACCATGGATCATTGTTGTTAAGAATATTTTTTCCGAAATGTTACTCAAGAAGCAACACCTACAGTATTTAACCTAGCCATACTTGAATGGTGTCGACAGATGTACATGAAGTACACATGTCCCATAACCTTTTTAAAATTGATTTCTACATCATAAATAATTCAATTTACCTGTCAGAAAGTGGTCAGAACAAACACGAACACAGTCAAGCTTTGGCAAATTCGACCGGTTGATAGCTGCCAGCCACATTCGTCTTCGCCGTTCACTTTTCTCCTGAGCTTCAATCCCCTGATCGTAAACACACTTCGGAAGTCTAAAGAAGCCCTTCCCACCCTTTTCCCCTCGGCTACAACAGCCAACAATAACGCACGTATTCGGCATTACAATGTAGAATCTAACTGGTTCGCTGAACAATAACAATGAAGTGAAAAGCTTTGTGGACTTCCAAAATGGCCGCCAGCAATGCATTGTGGGTAATCTTAGGACCTCGAAGCACTCTATAGGTTTTACTACGTATTTATTTTCTCATCTCATCTCATCTCATTAGCCGTACCGCTTATCCTCATTAGGGTCGCGGAGGGGCTGGAGCCCATCCCAGCCATCTTCGGGCAGTGGGCAGGGGACACCCTGAACTGGTTGCCAGCCAATCGCAGGGCACACAGGGACAGACAACTCATTCGCTCATTCACACCTAGGGACAATTTGGACCGGCCAATTCACCTGAAATGCATGTCTTTGGAACGTGGGAGGAAACCGGAGTGCCCGGAGGAAACCCACGCAAGCACGGGGAGAACATACAAACTCCGCACAGAAAGTCTGGAGCTGGATTTGAACCCACGACAGGTTCCCATGACATGAACTGTGCCGCACAAGCGCTAACCACTGCCCCGCCGTGCTGCCCGTATTTATTTTCTTTTTCTAAAAAAAAATCTTAAAAATAATACTTAAAATGAGCAAAAAGATCTGCCAGTACAATTACTTTTCATCTTACTACAGTAACTATTTCTGCTTTTTTTTTAAAAAAACAAGAAATTATCAATCCAAATGAGTGCAATTAAAAGCAATATTTTTACACTGATTAATTGTATTGTTCAGATTCAGATATACTTTATTGTCCTTCTTGTACACATGTATACAGAACGAAATGTCGATACATCTGACACGCACAGTTTCCTCGAATGTACAGATATAAATAAAATGTCGTATTGAGTTGGAGTATTGAAGTACTAATAATATACTAAATAATGATAGCTATGTATAGTATTATACAGTAGTGCAAAGAGTGCAAGAGGAGCAGCTAACCAGATGTGCAAAATGGGCAGTCAGGTCAACAAGTCACTATACAATAACAATAACACTGGAGTGCGATAGTGCAGAGGAGAACAGATGTGCAAAGGAGTGGCTAGGTATAAGAGAGCTGCCAGTAGTGCAAAAAAACAAAAACAAAAAAAAAACAAACAGATGTATAGATTAGCAGCTGTGTAGGCTTACAATGTGTGTGATTGACCATTTAACAGTCTAATGGCCAGGGGGACAAAGCTGTTGCAGAACCTGGTGGTCCTGCACTGCACACGGCTGTACCTCTTCCCAGAGGCTAGCAGAGTGAACAGTCCATGATGGGGGTGAGAGGGGTCCCTAATGATGTTCTTGGCTCGGGATAGGCAGCGCTTCTGGCCAATGTTCTAAATGGAGGGGAGAGAAGTCACGATGATTTTCTCTGCTGTCCTCATCACCCTCCTCACACTACCCCAGTCGGAGGCACTGCAGCCTCCACACCACACAGAGATACAGCTGGTCAGGATGCTCTCTATGGTGCCCCTGTAGAATGTGATAAGGGTGGGTGGGGGCAGGTGGGCTCTCCTCATCCTCCGCAGGAAGTACAGGCGCTGCTGTGCCCTCTTCACCAGTGATGCAGTGTTCATGGTCCAGGAGAGTTTGTTTGTGATGTGCACCCCTAGGAACTTGGTGCTGCTGACAACCTCCACAGCCTTGTTGTTGATGAGAAGTGGGGCATGGTTGGGCTGGTTTTTCCTGAAGTCGATAATGATCTCTTTAGTTTTGTCAACATTCAGGACCGGGCTGTTGTCTCTGCACCAGCCCACCAACTGCTCCACCTCCTCTCTGTAGGCCAGGTCGTCGTCGTCCCTGATGAGGCCCACCACTGTTGTGTCGTCCGCAAACTTCACGATGTGGTTTGTGGCTGACCTAAGGACTTTAAACAGGCCAATCTGAAAACAGTTCTCCCGCATTTCCACTAGCATGTCGACTTATTTCAATTGGAGTACAATCTTGAACAGCTTCATCGAACAAAATAAGTTATTTATAACATTTCACTGTCTACCTCATAATTAATATATAAAGGGTAAAAGAATAGGAAACTGCTGCCAGGTTTTTGGCTGACCACTGGAATAAAAGGAAATATCCTGAACAATGGCATGCTTTTTTTATGGAAAGATAATATCGGGAAATTTCCTGCGGCACACTAATGTGCCCCGGCGCACTGGTTGAAAAACACTGCATTAAGGCACTGAATTCGTTATGGCCAATAGGAAATCAGATATTATGATTTGAGTTGCGAAAAATACAGTAGACCCCCATCCAGGTTACGGTGTCAACTGCCTCGGACTCTGATTGGCTCCCTGTCACTATTTAAACCCACTGTTACGAAACGGAACGGGAATCAGGAAGTTGGAACTCATTTGCGTAGACGATCTGTCACTTGAATTGAGAAAGAAAAGTTGTCCAACACACAAACGGATTAAAAACAAAACAATGCAGGCTCAAATGCAGGCAAAACTACGGACTAGGCATTTAACAGGAATCTCTCAGAATGTTACACCGAAGTACAACAAAGTCCAACAAGCACAACAAGAATAAACAGCTATCAAACAGGCATGAACAGGTTTTCAACAACGATCTGGCAAAGGGCTGTTCCAAAAGTCGCGTTAAAGTACCCATAGGAGTAATCAGGAAATGCAGGTCAGCCGGTGTCAAGGGGCAGGGCCAGCTGGGCGCCATGACAACCGTGCAGGACATGACACCCACGTCTATCTGTCACCTGTTGTCAGTCCGTCTGCGAACCTCAGTGTACTCTAGGCAAGCTTTTTGACCCTGACTCCCACCTGTGTTTGCTCCCGTCTGTTCTCCTGGCTTCGACCTGTTTTTTTATCCTGACCACGTCTACTCTCCTGTCCTGGCTTTCGACCCGATTTTGATTTGACCACGTTTTTGCTCTCCCGTCCCGTCTACTGACCCGTTTTTTCCCTTCTCGACATCGCTCGCCACGGAAGTCTCACTTCCACGTTCAGAGCAATTACCAGATCGTGGGTGCAACCCTTTCCTTTCTTCCAATAAAACTGAGAGAAACGTAACGAAAGATGGCGGCATCCCTGTCCGGCTGCGGCTACATCGGCTCGCTACAGTTTTTAAAACTTCGGCCATAAAACCCAGTCTTCGACTCAGTTTTGACGGCGCACAAAGTCAACTCAAACTGCAGATTAAGATACGATCGCAGTTTTTTTTTGCTGGATATGCGATCATCCAGACATCAAGCGCTCGGTGCTACGACCACTCTGGAGTGTTTATTAGCCACGGACTGCTATTTCAACAAGACCCAGCGGCCTACAAAGCAACGAAGCAGAGTGGCAAGAGAGCGGTGTACCGGAGGAGGAAGCTAGGTTGTCGGGCCGGGCTAACCGCTAGGCTAAAGGCTAAACCCTTCAAAACGCCTCTCCCATCCGTTTTCCTCTCCAACGTTCGCTCTCTGGACAATAAACTGGACCATTTACAACTGGAAGTAACATCGAACCGCGAGATGACGAACTGCTGCGCTAAAATTCTGACGAAGACATGGTTAAACTTATCTGTCCCGGCTGACGCTCAAGGAAACTGTGCGGGTCAGATGTATCGACATTTCATTCTGTATACACGTATACACGAATGACAGTAAAGGGAATCTGAATCTGAAAGTGGGTCCTGTCTCCGTTCTGGTCCTGACACATATAAGATACTGTTCAGCTATTGGTATGCATCACGTCCTCATTAAGATGCAGATAGGCTGTTGGTTGAACTCCTTAGTGTGCTAGAATAGTCAAGTTAATGTACTTGTATCGCCCTTAATCCCAAAATATCTCAAAGGATTACACAGACTATGACACCATCCCCTGATCTGAAACCGACATGCTGGCAAGGAAAACTAAGCATGAGGAAAATAGGACACCTTGAGAAGGGGCCACACAAGAGGGACCAGGCTGCAATAGATGCTGCATTGGGTAACTGTACACAAAAATAAGTCAGCATTAATAGTAAACGTTGGTAATACCTGTATATAACATTGAATACAGATTTCTGTACTGTGTTTGTTTGCTGTTGGCCCTCAGAGCTGCATTGATGCTAAAGGGAGAAGCAAATGATTTTGCATGCCCCAAAAAACATGCAAAATTCACAATTTGCAGTGTTGGTGCGAATTACACGTCTCATTTGTCTCTTAATTGGTCTCCAATTGGCTGACGTCATGATCAGTGTTCCCTCTAAGCTGCGCGCGTGCGCAATTGCGCACTGCTCGCACATTCTCAGCGCACAAGAAAATCTAGCCAGCGCACAAAAATCAGGGCTCAATAGTACTAATTAAGAAGCGACTTAAGTCAAAGTTACAGTGCGCGAAGGTAAAAATACACGGGTTCCCCTGACGTTGTGTCCTAAATGCGCTATTTCGAAGTCGAGTCGAAGTAGAACGAAGTTGAGTAAAGTTAGTAGAGAACCAGCTTCTTTGACTCGGCTCACTAAAAGGAACCGGCTCCTTCGGGTCCTAAACAGCTCTTCAGGTTGTTTTGGCTTCTTTAATCCCAACATGACCAAACATTATGTAAAATTATGTACAACATGACTTAAAGGACGGGGGGAATAGAACAAAAAAGAAAAAAATACCAAAATGAAAAAGTAGTGAAAAGCTAAAAAAAAGAAACAAAAGGAAGAGAAAAAAAGAAGGAAAAATTAAGTAAAAGAGCCAGAAAAAAAGAAAAGAAAGAAATGTAGAAAAAAAGTAAATAGAGAACAAAAAGAAAAAAGCAACAAGAAAGTAGAAAAAAACACAGAAAAAAGAAGAAAACGTTTGTGTTGCATTCAAATAATTTCCAATTATATCAAGTCAATCTTGTTGCCAACATTGAACTTCCACTCAAAAATGTGATTAAGTAGAGTTCTGTATCTTACAACCGACTATATAAGCCCCCAAAAATGTTAATATTATGCGACAAAATACATCAGGAAATAAAAAGAAATGGATATCTTGTGAAATAATTTTAAGAACGAAAGATGTTTGTAGGCCGTACAACCTTTGCAATAGTACATGAGTCAATTTATTCGTCTTTCTTTGTAAATATGTGTAACCCATGTGTAATATGTATTTGCAACTGTATATTTTTGTAATGTATTTATTTTAGACACTTATTCTGATTTGTTTTGCACGGGTGAACGAAAAATGAGGGGCGAAACAAACGCGGGGTGCCGAGTTTAAGTGGGGACCGCTAAAGGTGAGGGACAGACAAGGAAAGAAGAGGGGGTAAAAAGTTGGTTAAAGAAAAAGGAGTTGCGTGAGTAAACGTGTTCATCCGATACCTTTGGAAATATACACTATTTTCCTTGGATTACTTTCAACGGGACCCGGACTCTGCAGGTCTGCATCAAACCTTAAGTACCTGTTTCATTTTCCGTTCATTTTGCCGGCTGTGATTTTTGGACTGTGGACATTTAGTTTCAATCGCGGGACTTGATGTCAGGTTTGGGTTAATTTTGTGTTTGTGTTACATGTTTAAATGTGGGCGCATGCGGCTTATAGACAGGTGCGGCTTGTGTATGTACAAAATCGGTTTTCCTCTTAAAATGTGGTGGGTGCGGCTTATAATCAGGTGCGCTCTATAGTCCGGAATTTACGGTAATTTTCTTAGGTTACTATCTCATATCCCGGGGATCTACTCTATGTAGAAAATGGATAAAATGACCTTTGTTTTTCCACAATTCTTGACTTTTTCATGTCTTTATGTGGCACGTGACAAAGGACATACCACAATAACCAGTCCGGAAAGATTCCGAGAGTCCTAATGAAGTTGCCAGGTCGAGTGGTTATTTCCATCCTGCTTAGAAGTGAAATGTGTTTGTGATCACAACAACACAATAACCCACGGCAGTGGCGCCCTGTCGATACCGGTGACCAATGACGTTCATTTTTGCCGGACTAATAAATGTGTTGGATCTAAATGACACGGCACGCTCATGCATCTTCATGAACCCCCCATCCTCGTGTTTTACGCCGGTCTCAGTCCATTTTGCCCGGCGGCGTATGACCGAGTGCCGGCGTTCGCGTTTGCACACAAACGCATCACGGCCGAACTCGTTCCACTGATTCCCATTTTTGCTGACAGGAACGAACACGGCGTCGGTGCAGGAGAGCCGCCAGCCGAGACGAGGGGAGTCGGAGGAAGGAGGAACCAAAGGAGAAGGGAAGCACATCGGACACGACCTATTTATCACCCGGACTTCTCGCCTGGGAGGGTAAGGCGGGGCGGGAGGGACGCTGAAAGGGCATGCACAAAGAAAAGCAAAAAAAAAAAATGGAAGGTGTTTGTTATGGTAGAGATTTCAAATTCAGTTGATATCCAATCCAGTTGCAATAAAAACAAAAGTATAGTAACAATTCAGAGTTATCACACAATCAAATGAGTATATTATACTAAACGGGTACCCAGTGTTGATTTGACCTGTGAAAAGTGATGGGTCCTGGGAACTCTTATGCTCAAAAAGTCCCAACAGAGATCTATGGCTCCCCAAAATTTAGTCTTATCCAGGTTGAAATCGTAAATCGGCGACAAATATATCATATAAATCTATATATTCATTCCGTTTTAATCCTCAAATTATGAATTCATTTTCTGCATCAAATTATTGTTGGTAATATACCGATTAAAGGGATAACCACAAACCCGTCTTCCTTTTTTTCTTAACTTCTTTATACAACAACATCACTATGGATTACTTCTATCCTATGGGACATGGGTTTTAGCGCACAAAAATGCGTGTATTCAAGGAATTTCAACTCCTTGCCCTGAAGAATTCTCGTGCCGGCGTGATGAAGGGGCCTATCGGGGAAGAGGAGCCGGAGCTAGCGAAGCGGCTAGCGGCGTTATAAGTCTTCGGTACCATCCGTAAGCATGGTAAATGCGAACTCACGACCAAATAAGATCATCGAGTGCTGGTGGAAAACATCGAAGCGCACAGGGAGCGCAGTTGCTGTGTTTTGCGGAAACGTGGCTCACGTTTAGCATTCCGGACGCTAACGTGTAGCCACCCGGAGCTACCCGGAGCAATCCGGCTTCAACGCCGCTAAACAGAGACGCGAAAGCCGGGGGGAATCGGAGAGGAGGCGGACTTGCTAACACGAGGTGGTGTATCCCTGGATTTTCACAAAGAAACGTTTTCCATCTGCCGCAGGGATGTCGAACTTTTGGACTGGCGTGACGTCATCCACTCCGCTACAAGCACCCCTAGGGCATCATGTTCATCTGTTAATAAACAACGGGGTAGACTGCTGGAAGTGTGAATTTCCCTACGGGGATGAATAAAGTATCTATCTATCTATCTATCTATCTATTCGTAATATTAATCATCAAAGTGAGCCGTTTGAGAGGCGGCTCTCATTGATGAGTTGAGCCGAAAAAGCCGGTTCTCTAAAATAAGACTTTCACTACACATCTCGAACGCGTTTGACTTGATTGATTGATTTGCCGTTTGGTGATAGTCGGTGTTTACCGGATGGTACCCATAATTGACAAATTTTCGTTTTTCTGTACAGATTTTCTTGTACGTTGTACACGTCTTAAAGTGCACAATACTCCCAAATCTACTAAATTGTGGACTGAGCAATTCGGAAAAACGCTGGACTGTGTAATGTAAGATCAAACATTCGGTTGTGTCCGGCAACTCTGGTTGACCCCCCCGCTTGTGACCACTCACTGGTCGTGACTTCTCACCACTGGTCCACTTTTCGCATACATACTACTACAGGCAAAAAAAAAAGAAATATTGTGCTGTAAAAAGGTGTAGAGTATTCAACGTTGGGTCAGAATTCTGTTTTGCAATGTCAGAAAAACAATGTCAAAACATGTAAAGTGAATACTGTGTTATCTGAGCTATACTGGTGGAATTTGAGGTTGAGGAAGGGGACGTTAGCTTGTTTTTGCGCATCAAAGGTTGCCGTGACAATCTACCTCAGGCGGTCCGCCCCTCCCAGGAGATCGGAACCGAGAGCTGGTAGGTGTCTCGCCTCGCACGGGCAGTCTGAATTTGGCCAGCCAGAATGTAACAGGGCATATCCTAACAAGAAGAACTGGATCAAAATCCTGACTGGTCCTGACCAAGTCTCAGCTCAGCAAGCAGCCACAGAACCTAGTCAGTCAGCAGTCCCCATTTCCCTTAAAATAAAAGGCTAGTGTGAGAAACGTCCCACATTTGGGTCCTGATCCTGTTCCGGTTCATGACAGAAAATCAACCCAAAAACAACCCCAAAAAACAACTGAAATACGACCATGACGACCCAAAAAAACGCCTGGAAAAGGATACGTAAAACAATACAAAAAAAACCTAAAATATAAAACATGAATGGAAAAAGTACAAGAGCTTGTAAAAAGTGTGAAAAATTACCAAAACAGAACAAAATGGTGTTGAAAAAAAAAGTACTAACAAGCATGAAGAAGTGCTGAAAAGTGTCAAGGTTGCCATGGCGCCCAATTGGCCCCGCCCGTGTGGCGCCAGCTGCGGGTTGTTGACATATTAGCCTCCCTGCTATTTAAACCCAGTCCTGTCACTCTCCTTTGGTCAATCCGTCTGCAAAGCTTCGTATATACTAGGCAAGCCTTTTTTGACCCTGACTGTCGCCTGTCCTGTTTGTCTCCGGCGACGACCTGTTTTAATCCCGACCACGTCTGCTCTCCTGTCCCGACTTACGACTCGTTTTTTGATCCCGGCCACATCTGCTCTCCTGTCCCGGCTTGCGACCCGTTTCTGTCCTCTGCCACGTTTTTGCTCTCCTGTCCCGGCACTCGACCGTTTTTTCCGTCCCTGACACCGCCATCACTCGCTACTGAAGGTCCACTTCCGTGTTCGGATCACAATCCGAGTACGAGAGTGATTTGCCTCCGGCAAACACCAGATCCTGGGCGCAGCCCTTCGTCTCTCTTTCAATAAGATTTGTGGTAAACGTCGCGCAAGTGGGTTCTGTTTCCGTTCTGGTCCTGACCAAAAAGTAGTAGGAAAAATATGTACATTATTACTGAAAAGTTTGAAAATGAACAAAAAACAACTGAAAATACCCCAAAAGTGACAAAAAACAAGGAAAAAAGTCTTAAAAAATGACCGTAAATTGACCAAAACATGAACTTAGACACTAAAAACCAGCCCCCCAAAAACCCAGAATGGCTTAAACAAACGACCTAAAAACAACCCAAAACCAATGTTTGTTTTTTTCATTATTATTTTTTAAGACAGCGAACACAAACTATCATCCCCATGCATCTTTGAGACCCTCTACATCACAGGTGTCAAGCAGGCGGCCCGCGGGCCAGATCAGGCCCGTTAAGGGATTGAATCCGGCCCGCGAGACAACACTCAGAGAAGCGCAAGAGAAAAACAAGCTGCAGGTTGAAATATGTCTACTTGATGTTGCCAAAGCCAGGTGCCTTGAACAAAGACACTGTACTTGTATTTATTTTTCTGTCTCTCTCTCTCTCTCTCTCTCTCTCTCTCTCTTTTCAACTCCTTTTCTTCCACTCTGTCTCTTTCACTCTCTGTGTCTCTTTTTCTCTTCCTTTGTTGCTCTTTGTCTCTTTCTCTCTCTGTGTCTTTTAACCTCTTTTGCTCTAACTTCCTTTTTTCCTTTTCTCTTTCTCTCTTCCTACCCTTCGCACTTTCTTTTCTCTTTTCTTCTCCTTCTGTCTTTCTATTTCTCTTTGGATTTCTTTCTTCCTCTCCCTTTCTTTTCCCCCTCTCTTACGACTTTTTATCTTTTGTTTCTCACGCTCTCTCCCTCTCTCCTTTTCCCTCCCTCTTTCTCTTATTTCTTTATCTCTCTTTTTCTTTCTCTTTAATCTACTAGTCCGGCCCCCAAAAGAGAATGTTTGTTCCATCGTGTGGCCCCCGAGTTCAAATGAGTTGGACACCCCTGCTCTACATACACATTTAAACAATAATCGTCATCGAGGTGCACGTTCTGTCCATGCCAACGCGACGCGTTTGCGTACGCGTCGCCAATCAGAATTTTCAGTGTTTTCCCGAATGCAGGGCCACGCGTCTCTCTGCAAACGATGCGGCGGGCTCGCCTCCGGCTCGGGGAAATTGGTGTTCGATTTTAAGCGGGAGGACGGCGCGCCTTCGGGCCGGCTATTAGCCGCGTGCTAAGCTAAAGGAATGCAAATAGCGGCCCCGGGTTAAGCAGAGGGATCATTAAAAGGCATTCAGTGTCTTCAATAATACAACAGGTGATGCATGGCCGCGCCCGGGCCACGCTTAGACCGATTGTTCCTCGATAAAACTCCGACGGGTCGGGGGAAGTTCAGGGGAATGTTTAGAGGGGCGATGACTCGACAGGTTGTGGTCTTTTAAGGTCGCGCTGACGTATTTATTATCGTTTTACGGGACCCAAATCGTGCATCCCGGACCCTCCTAAAAACACTCCATTATAGGGATGATTAATGTTCTTGTGTGATTCTGTGAATAATAACGTACTTGTTGTTATCTGGAGAGGACAATCGACGTGGATTGATCGGATTGGATTCACAGTCTTGTTCCACGGACAGACTGAGGAGATCGTTTCCTCCTCATGCCATGAGGCTCTTTAACTCCACCCAGGGGAGTAAAAGCCCACATTAAAGCCCACCCCCACATTTGCATATTACCCTATTTTTATTACATTGTGTATTTTTGGCAGCACTATTTAAATACTCTATATCAACACGTTATATTGGGTATTTTTGTATTCTGTATCTTTATTTTATTATTTTATTTTTTAACACAAGGATACTGCTGGAAGTTTGAATTTCCCTACGAGGATGAATAAAGTATCTATCTATCATCCATCTAATCAATCTATCTATCTATCTAGACATCTATCTTTCTAGACATCTATCTATCTATCTATCTAGACATCCACCTATCTATCTATCTAGACATCTATCTATCTATCTAGACTTCTATCTAGACTTCTATCTAGACACTCTATCTAGACATCTATCTATCTACCTAGACATCTATCTATCTATCTAGACATCTATCTATCTATATCTAGACATCTATATATCTATCTAGACATCTATATATCTATCTATTTAAACATCTATATATCTATCTATCTAGACATCTATCTTGACATCTATCTAGACATCTATCTTGACATCTATCTAGACATCTATCTAGACATCTATCTGGGCATCTATCTAGACATCTATCTATCTATCTATCTATCTAGACATCTATCTAGACATCTATCTAGACATCTATCTATCTAGACATCTATCTATCTAGACATCTATCTATCTAGACATCTATCTATCTAGACATCTATCTAGTCATCAATCTATCTAGCTAGACATCTAGACATCTATCTAGACATCTATCTATCTCTTTCTATCTATCTAGACATCTATCTATCTAGACATCTATCTATCTCTATCTATCTATCTAGACATCTAGCTATCTCTATCTATCTATCTATCTAGCTAGTCATCTATCTCTCTATCTAGACATATATCTATCTATCTAAAATTCTCTCAGAAGTACAAAGTGTCCCAAAATGTACTCAAGTAAATGTAACGGAGTACAGAGGCTCCCCTACTTACGTGAAACGGTAGTTACGAAGATTTTTTTCGGGATGTCGAAAAATATCCGGACATTGCTGTTAGATTTTGTATCGTGTACATCTTCTTCCGAGTAGAGGTCAGTACTGTAGTGCTTCTTTCCACCGCGTGGCGCTGTGAGAGCTCACCCAGCAACAAGAAGAATTCCAGCTTCCTCTTCCTAGTTCATGTGTGAATATTCTATACTGTATCTCCAGCGCGCTAAGATCTTTGACATTTTTATTGTTAAATATCTCGCGCATCCATTCAATATGGTCGGTGTAACGTGTAAAGAAAAGGCACGCCGTTTCATTTGAAAATAGAAGTGGAATAAGAAAGCTTGATGCGGTTGAGAAGATGGTTAGATGGCTTTTTTTTGGTCCACTCTCTACCACAGATGAGGATCTTTTGAAGCTTATCTTCCAAAAGTAAGTTAAACTCAACTTTATTTATCTTTATAGAGCAGATTATTTTAAGAAATGTTTATTTTTTTGTACAAAACAATACAGGTTACTTATACAAGAAGGATGCCGGTGAGTCGCTTTTCTATCCCTGCAAATTCAAACACTACCCCCCAGATTTGAATTAAAATCAGAGGAGCCGCTTCATTTGGCAAGAGCCAGCCGCATTCGATTTCGCAGCACCGAATATGTCTGGAGCTATCGAGCGGAATTTAAAAGAGAAGAAAACACGCTTAAAATAGCCCAAATTGTGACCCAAGCTATTTGGCCCGCAGCGCAGTCGGAAAATAACCGCGAAAGGCGGCGTTTATTCATCCCGGCCGAATAAAAATGGCGCAAACGTCCCCCTGAGAACCGGGCTCCGTCTTTCTCACAGTTAGAGGTCACTGAAGGTTAAAAGCAAGGACAGCGGGCGAGCAAAGAAAATGGAGCCTAAATGGAACACGCCGCCGCCGCCGCCATGCTCTTAAATTGGGTTGTAAAAATTCACATCTCTCTGCTTTATACAAGTGTCCGGCGTGAGATCGAGAGAGGGATAAAAACAAGCAAATCAATTTAGCCGCCGGATTTATTTTCCGATCACAGCGAGAGTCGAGTAATAAAAACCGTATAGAGTCAAGGCTGAGTTCGGCTTGCCTTTTTTTTTTCGGTTTCTCGTGTAAATAGATGGATACCTTTGACACTCCAAAAAAAGTCCCTCATGAAATGTAGTGTAATTATATACATATATATCTCATTCGCTACACCACTTATCCTCAGTAGGGTCGCGGGGGTGCTGGAGCCCATCCCAGCAATCATCGAGCAGTGGGCAGGGGACACCCTGAACTGGTTGCCAGCCAATCGCAGGGCACACGGGGACAGACAACTCACTCGCTCATTCGCACCTAGGGACAATTTGGAACGGCCAGTTCACCTGAAATGCATGATAGATAAAAAGAGGGGCTGACAGAAGCGGAGCTATATATATACATATATAAGTACCGACAGACAGATATAGATAGAAATATATAGAGCTTGATACGTAGATAAAAAGAGGGGATGAGAGAGACGGAGCTAGACATACCCAGACCGTATATCTGTCTCTCTGTCTCTGTCTCTCTCTCTCTCTCTCTCTGTCTCTCTCTCTCTGTCTCTCTCTCTCTCTCTCTCTGTCTCTCTCTCTCTCTCGCTCTCTCTCTACTGACAGACGGATAGAGATAAATAAAAATATATAGAGCTAGATACATAGATAAAAAGAGGGGATGAGAGAGGGAGCTAGATTTAGCCAGACTGATATCTCTCTCTATATATATATCTATCTATCTGTATTTATATATAGAAAGATATAGAGACAGATAGATAGAGATAAATGTATTCTTTTTTACATGCAAGGAGTTCATTATTTGGTGACAATTTTTCCGGCATCTAAGAAGAAGAAGCTCATAAATCTACGGTGAGGTATTGAGATTTTGGACCGAGACTGTATTGGCAAATACTCCGAATCGAATAAATCAATCGAACCATTACCTTTAGAAGACAGACAGATAGATGGATGGATAGTTAGAGAGATTGATGGAAAGATAGATAGAGCTACATAGATAGATTGATAGATAGATAGATAGATAGATAAATAAAAAGGGGGAGAAAGAGAGATGGAGCTAGATACTATATAGCTAGAGTGATTGAGCTATAGAGATAGACAGACAGATAGATAGATTAAAAGAGTGGAAGGGAGAAGACAGACAGATAGATGGATGGATAGTTAGAGAGATTGATGGATAGATAGAGTTAGATAGATAAAAAGGGGAGAGAGAGAGAGATGGAGCTAGATACTGTATAGCTAGATCGATAGAGCTATAGAGACGGATAGACGGATGGATAGTTAAAAAGATTGAGGGATAGATAGAGCTTGATGGATAGAGTTAGATGGATCAAAAGCTAGATCGATAGAGCTATAGAGACAGACAGACTGATAGACAGATAGATAGATAGATAAAAAGAGCGGGAGAGAGAAGACAGATGGATAGATGGATAGATAGATAGATAGAGCTAGATGGATAGATAGATGGATAGAGTTAGATAGATAAAAAGGGGAGAGAGAGAGAGAGATGGAGCTAGATACTGTATAGCTAGATCGATAGAGCTATAGAGACGGATGGACGGATGGATAGTTAAAAAGATTGAGGGATAGATAGATAGAGCTAGATGGATAGATAGATAGAGTAAGATAGATCAAAAGCTAGATCGATAGAGCTATAGAGACAGACAGACTGATAGACAGACAGATAGATAGATAAAAAGAGCGGGAGAGAGAAGACAGATGGATAGATGGATGGATAGTTAGAGAGATTGAGGGATAGATAGAGCTAGATGGATAGATAGAGTTAGATAGATAAAAAGCCATAGAGACAGACAGATAAATGTATTCTTTTTTTACATGCAAGGAGTTCATTATTTGGTGACAATTTTTCCGGCATCTAAGAAGAAGAAGCTCATAAATCCACGGTGAGGTATTGGCATATACTCCAAATCGAATAAATCGATTACTCACTCCTTTGACTTCCTCCTTTGAAATTTTCGATCCCGCCAAACGTTTTCCCGGCCCCGGCCAAACCCGAGGCTCTCCGACCGCGCCGATAATTGAAACGGAAGCGGCGACAAACGAGACGCTGATTTATGAAATCCGTCCCTCTGTTTATCACGGAAAGCTCATTCCGAATGCGCCACGCCCGTCCCACCGCGAGACGGATGAGTCGTCCCGCCGGCGGGAGAAGAGCGATGGCCGCGGTAAACTCCGACGATAATCGACTCGTGAAATTAAACATCGGCCTTCACCCCAAAAAAACGCCGGGAATGATTGTGGGTGGCAATGTTCCCTCAAACATTCCCCGAACGCTTGAAACAACAGTGAGCAACAGCAATCCCATGTGTGGCAACTAAATCATTGTATTTGATTATATTTTTTTGTGGAAGTTCAACGTTGGCAACAAGATTGACTTGATATCATTGGAAATTATTTCAATGCAACACAAACTTTTTCTTCTTTTTCCCTTTTTTTAATTCCATTGAAAAAATCTTATTGTGTTTATTTTTTTCCAGGTATTACTTTTTCTTGCTTTTTTGTTCTCTATTTCCTTTTATTTGTTTCTTTTTCTTTTTTTCTGGCTTTTTTTCTGAATTTTTCCTGTTCTTTTTTCTCTTTTTCTCTCCTTTTGTTTCTTTTTTTTCCTCGCTCTTCACTACTTTTTCATTTTGGTATTTTTTTTTTCTATTGCCCCCCCCCCTAAAGTCATTTTGTGCATACTTTTAGATAATATTTGGTCGTGTAGGGATTAAAGAAGCAAAAACAACCTGAAGAGTCGCTTGCGACCCGAAAGAGCCGGTTCTTTTTAGTGAGCCGAGCCGAAGAAGCCGGTTCTCGAAAAAGTCTACTGACTACTCAACTTCGTTCTACTTCGATCTTGACTTCCAAATATGTACTATTGCAAAGCTTGGACGGCCTACAAACGTCGTTTGTTCTTACAATTCTTTCACAAAATATCAATTTCTTTTGATTTCCTGACATATTTTGTCGCATAATATTAACATTTTTGCGGGCTTATTTCGTCGGTTGTACGATACAGAACTACTACTGACTTTACTCAACCTCGTTTTTTTTGGCCTTTTAATATCGGTTTTCAGTTTAGTTTCCGTCTAGTTTTGTCCTGTTTCATATTTTCTCCAGTTTTTGTTCCCGTCTAGTTTCTCCCGTTTATTTTCGATATCCTGATTCGTTATCAATCCTGTCTGTCCCGTCCTGTCCGGTATCGACCTCATTTTCAAGTCAAGGCTTCCCAAAGCGCTTTACAATGTGCTCCACATTTCCCAATAGCGGCCTTGTATTGCAGCCATGTAAGACGCTAACCTGCTTATTGGGGGTATTAGGGGTTCAGTGTCTTACCCAAGGACACTTCGACACGTATCACGGATGAGCCGGGATTCGAACTGGGATCCCTTGATCCCAAGGCGAGCGATCTACCTCCCGAACTATAGCCGCCCATGCCGCCCAACACAAACTTGCATGGGCGACAAACTTTTTCTTCTTTTCTTCTTTTTCCCTGTTTTTTTTCTATTTTTTTTAATTCCTTTAAAAAAATCTCATTGTGTTTATTTTTTCCTAGCTGTGACTTTTTTCTTTTTGTTCTCTATTTACTTTTTTTCCTTTGTTTCTTTTCTTTTTTCTGGCTTTTTTCTACATTTTTCCTTCTTTTTTTCTCTTCCTTTTGTTTCTTTTTTTTCTCAGCTTTTCACTATTTTTTTCATTTTGGTATTTTTTCTTTTTAGTTCTATTCCCCCATCCTTTAAGTCATTTTGTGAATAATTTTACATAATATTTGGTCATGTTGGGATTAAAGAAGCAAAAACAACCTGAAGAGCCGTTTAGGACCCGAAAGAGCCGGTTCTCTTTAGTGAGCCGAGCCGAAGAAGCCGGTTCTTGAAAAACTCTACTGACTTTACTCGACTTCGTTCTACTTCGACCTTGACTTCAAAATACCGCATTTAGAACACAGCGTCAGGGGAACCCGAGTATTTTTACCTTCATGCACTGTAACTTTGACTTAGTTGGCTTCTTAATAAGCAATTTCGAGCCCTGATTTTTGTGAGCTGGCTAAACTTTTTTGTGCGCGGAATAGCTCTGGGTAGTGCGCAATTGCGCACGCAGTTTAGAGGGAACATCGGTGCGGCAAAGCGATTTGTCTGCAATTAGCGACTGGGCGCATAACTCACGTACGGGAGCTCATAAACACGTCGGCGCCTAATGGGACAAGACCGCGTAAGGCGACGCTACCCGGTGCCGAAGCGCGTGCTGAATAAACATAAAAACAGTAAGTTAATAAACGTAAGTGACATTAACAGGACCCGAGGCTAACGGTGAACAGCTTTCTCGTTTGTCAGCGGCTCCTATTGAATGCTTCGGAAAAGGTCCGCCGCTATTTATGGTCCGGCCCGGCTCATTTATAAGCGCCGGTCGGGTTAAGTAGACGGGGGAGACTTTCGCTGAATGTCGTTTTACCGACCGGCTTTTAGGGAGAGGTTCAGTGTTCATTTGTGATGGGTCCCGGGGACTCGCATGCTCCAAAATCTATGGGTCCCAACAGAGATCTATGGGGCCCCAAAATGTAGTCTTATCCAGGTTGAAATTGTAAATCGGCGACAAATATATCATATAAATCTATACATTCATTCAGTTTTAATCATCACAGTTAATTGATAATACAAAGCAGTTATCACTTCAGATTTTTCAGTTCATATATTCTTCGTGGTTTGCTGTCCTGCCACAGTTGTAATGCCTTCTAAAGGTCCAATCCATTATCATCCTCCTCATAGCGTCACCAGGAATATAATTGAGTCCATTTTGGCAGAAAAGTCCTTTTCTTGCTAGGAGTATTCTTTTGTTTATTTTCTTTCGTCGAATCGTTGGCTTCAACACGCGTGTTTTCCTTGCCCCTGTGATCTTCCGTAGAATTTCTCCGCCGTTCTTTCGTGCCGGAATTGTTGCCGTTGTTATCACTTTCGGCATTATGTTTAGACTTATTACTGAGACCGAAGAAATTACCAATTTGTGTTGATTTTCACCTTTCCTTGACGACAAACCACCACAACAGTGGCTTCATCTCGAAGCAACGAGATCTCGTTGGCCGAGTTCGGCGTGCCGACAAAAACTCGAACCGCGAGACCAAAACAACAATGGCGGATCTGCCTGACGAAAAGTTTGAAGTGCAGTAAATCTTTGGTTAAAAAAAAAAAAGGAATCGGGGAATAATGACAATTTGGTGTCAAAAACGTTGCGTCCAGGGGACGCACGTTGATTTGACACAATGCGTCCCCAGCAAAAATGATGCGTCTAGGACGCGGGCAAACCAGAACACTGGAGTTTGAATGTTAGCGTTAGCGGTGATGTTGGTGTGTGGTGAGGCACAGTCAGATTTACAAATAAGTGATGCTATATGCTCATGTAGGTTTTAGATCAGGGGATGGTGTAATAGTGTAGTAGTCTGTAGTCTGTAATAGTCTGTGGTCTGTCCAGCCCTTTGAGACTCCTTGAGGGTGTCACAAATAAACATGACTTGAATTGACTGAGGTTTTTGAGTTTTTCTTTCCCTCATGTTGTTTTTAGATCAGGGGATGGTGTCATCATAGTCTGTAGTCTGTGCAGCCCTTTGAGTCTCATTGTGATTAAGCGTGTCACAAATAAACATGACTTGAATTGACTGAAGTTTTTGAGTTTTTCCTTGCCCTCATGTACCGTATTTTCCGCACTATAGGGCGCACCGGGTTATAGGGCGCACCCCCAAAAAATAGTTTTTGGTCCTATATCTTCCATAGATAAGGCGCACCGGATTATAAGGCGCTACAATGGGAACGTCGACAAAACAGTCAGATGATTCAGTCCAACTGATTCCCCCCTTAACATTCCCAAAGCTTGCAAAGACGCAAATACGTGTCGAGAACACGTGCGGATGCGGTGTCCGTACGATGTCACTCAAATGCATCGTTCCATCATTCGGAAGGTTAAAGTCTTGGGATTTAAGAAATGCCACACATTCCTTAGTTTCTATTTTCTTTTTCGCTCGCAACTTTACTGTGCACATGACAATAAACACTTGGAATTGAGTTGAATTCACTCAACTCATCACAGCAACATCAAGATCGTTCTAAAACAAGATACCGGGAAAATATAAAGCCGCGTAGCTCACCTAAGTTCTCACGTTCAATAATGATACGCAATCATGGTCTTCTTACAACCGTTAGTGAAGTAAATCCAGGAGAGTAAATTATTTGCAAATACAGACTGATAAAACATATTTCTCTATGGTGTACTTTAGCAAGCTTGCTAAGCTTGCTACGCCATTGCTAAACTCGGCCAATTGCAAGATTTGTTTTAGTCATCTAGCCTATTGGAGGCTCTGAATAATTTCAGCCAATAGCGATCGATTTAACTGATGATTGACACATCTTTTTCGGCCAATTGCAGGGTTTGGTTTGGCCATCTATCCAATCCGAGGCTCCGAATAACTTCAGCCAATAGTGATCGATTCAAATGATGATTGACACATTGGTTAGCCAATGAAACGCCGGTAAATAAATCCCAGCATACA
Organism: Urocampus carinirostris; assembly: GCF_059441175.1. Classification (NCBI taxonomy): domain Eukaryota; kingdom Metazoa; phylum Chordata; class Actinopteri; order Syngnathiformes; family Syngnathidae; genus Urocampus; species Urocampus carinirostris. The sequence continues at coordinate 3,886,310 of NC_142356.1, forward strand.
CCGCGGACTTGCTACGCCATTGTTAAACTCGGCCGATTGGAGGGTTTGTTTTGGGCATCTAGCCAATCCGAGGCTCCGAATAACTTCAGCCAATAGTGATCGATTCAAATGATAATTGACACATTGGTTAGCCAATGAAACGCCGGTATATAAATCCCAGCATACACCGCGGACGACCTCGCGCTCGGGGGAGAATCTAGTCGGCGGCTGTTGAGTAAGTTGCGAGACCTTGCGAATTTAATATTGAGCCATATATAAGGCGCACTGTGTTATAAGGCGCATGGTCGGCTTTTGAAAAAAATTAAGACTTTTAGGTGCGCCTTATAGTGCGGAAAATACGGTAGGTTGTAGATCAGGGGATGGTGTAATGGTGTAATCGTCTGTAGTCTGTAATAGTCTGTGATCTGTCCAGCCCTTTGAGACTCCTTGAGGGCGTCACGAATAAACATGACTTGAATTGACTGAGGTTTTTGAGTTCTTCCTTGCCCTCATGTTTGTTTTCGATCAGTGAATGGTGTCATAATAGTCCGTACTTTGCAATAGTCTGTAGTCTGTGCAGCCCTTTGAGTCTCCTTGTGATTAAGAGTGTCACAAATAAACACGACTTGACTTGACTTTTGACAGTCTTAAAAATTGATTTGAATTGAAATCAGGGGAGCCGCTTCCATTAGCCAGAGTCGGCTGGATTTGTTTTCACATCTGTTGCAGCCTGGTCATCCTGGAAGGGGGGTTACCTCATAGGCCAGACCTGGGCACTCCGGTCCTGGAGGGCCATACGTCCTGCCAGATTTTGAAGTTTGCTCTTCTTTAACTCAGGTGATACAAATTATAACCTCGTTAGCAACCTAGCAAGTGCTCGTTAACGATACTGGTGATTGGAATCACCTGTATTGGATCAGAGAAACCTCAAAAATCATGCAGAACATGCGGCCCTCCAGGACTGGAGTGCCCAGGTCTGTCATAGGCAGTCCCTTCTCAAGATTTTTTCATTTTCCTCATGTTGAGGTTTTTGAGTTTTCCTTGTCCTCATGTCGGTTTTAGATCAGGGGATGGTGTAATAGTGTAATAGTCTGTAGTCTGTAATAGTCTGTGATCTGTGGAGCCCTTTGAGACTCCTTGAGGGTGTCACAAATAAACATGACTTGAATTGACTGAGGTTTTTGAGTTTTTCTTTCCCTCATGTTGTTTTTAGATTTAGGGGATGGTGTCATAATAGTCTGTAGTCTGTGCAGCCCTTTGAGTCTCATTGTGATTAAGCGTGTCACAAATAAACATGACTTGAATTGACTGAGGTTTTTGAGTTTTTCCTTGCCCTCATGTAGGTTGTAGATCAGGGGATGGTGTAATAGTCTGTAGTCTGTAATAGTCTGTGATCTGTGGAGCCCTTTGAGAATCCTTGAGGGCGTCACGAATAAACATGACTTGAATTCACTGAGGTTTTTGAGTTTTTCCTTGCCTCATGTAGGTTTTAGATCAGGAGATAGTGTAATAGTCTGTAGTCTGTAATAGTCTGTGGTCTGTGCAGCCCTTTGAGACTCCTTGAGGGCATCATGAATAAACATTACTTGAATTGACTGAGGTTTTTGAGTTTTCCTTTCCCTCATGTTGTTTTTAGATTAGGGGATGGTGTCATAATAGTCTGTAGTCTGTGCAGCCCTTTGAGTCTCGTTGTGATTAAGCGTGTCACAAATAAACATGACTTGAATTGACTGAGGTTTTTGAGTTTTTCCTTGACCTCATGTAGGTTGTAGATCAGGGGATGGTGTAATAGTGTAATCGTCTGTAGTCTGTAATAGTCTGTGGTCTGTCCAGCCCTTTGAGACTCCTTGAGGGTGTCACAAATAAACATGACTTGAATTTACTGAGGTTTTTGAGTTTTTCCTTGCCCTCATGTAGGTTGTAGATCAGGGGATGGTGTCATGGTGTAATTGTCTGTAGTCTGTAATAGTCTGTGATCTGTGCAGCCCTTTGAGACTCCTTGAGGGTGTCACAAATAAACATGACTTGAATTCACTGAGGTTTTTGAGTTCTTCCTTGCCCTCATGTTGGTTTTAGATCAGGGGATGGAGTCCGTGCAGCCCTTTAAGTCTCGTTGTGATTAAGGGTGTCACAAATAAACATCACTTGACTTTTGACAGTCTTAAAGATTGATTTGAATTGAAATCAGGAGAGCCGCTTCCTTTAGCCAGAGCCGGCTGCATTCGATTTCATAATAGTACAAAAAAAATAATGTACCGTATTTTCCGCACTATAAGGCGCACCTAAAAGTCTTAATTTTTTTCAAAAGCTGACCATGCGCCTTATAATACAGTGCGCTTTATATATGGCTCAATATCAAAATTCGCAAGGTCTGGCAAATTACGCAACAGCCGCCGACACGATTTTCCCCCGAACGTGGAGTAGTTCGCGGTGTATGCTGGGATTTATATACCGGCGTTTCATTGGCTAACCAATGTGTCAATCATCATTTGAATCGATCGCTATTGGCTAAAGTTATTCGGAGCCTCGGATAGGCTAGAGCGCCAAAACAAAGCCTGCAATTGGCCGAGTTTAGCAATGGCGTAGCAAGCTTAGCAAGCTTGCTAAAGTACACCATAAAGAAACATGTTTTATTAGTCTGTATTTGTAAATATTCTACTCTCCTGGATTTACTTCACTCACGGTTGTAAGAAGACCATGATTGCGTATCATTATTGAACGTGAGAACTTAGGTGAGCTCTGCGGCTTTCTATTTTCCCGGTATCTTGTTTTAGAACGATCTTGATGTTGCTGTGATGAGTTGAGTGAATTCAACTCAATTCCAAGTGTTTATTGTCATATGCACAGTTAAGTTGCGATCGAAAATAGAAACTAAGGAATGGTTGGCATTTCTTGAATCCCAAGACTTTAACCTTCCGAATGATATTTGGAACGATGCATTTGAGTGACATCGTACGGACACTGTTTCCGTATATGTCTAAGACACGTATTTGCGTCTTTGCAAGCTTTGGGAATGTTAAGGGGGTAATAAGTAGGACTGAACCATCTGACTGTTTTGTCCACGTTCCCATTGTAGCGCCTTATAATCCGGTGCGCCTTATCTATGGAAGATATAGGACCAAAAACTATTTTTTGGGGGTGCGCCCTATAACCCGGTGCGCCCTATAGTGCGGAAAATACGGTAAGTCTCGTGTTAGCAAGCAAAATAACAACAAAAAGCAAACTATGCCATGCACGAGTTAATTGACAGTCACAAAAATATTCCTAATATGGGAACTTTGATTGGGTAGTAACCCCGGTGAGCCACTTCGTCCACTGCATTCTATTTCACCCGAGAGCAACACATTGTATAAATCTGTCAAGCCAAACAAAATGGAATGAAAAAAAACTGCACTTATGCACAAACTTCTCCTGTGCTTGGTTTTAAAAATAGGACCCCGGGTTATTTTTCTCCGGATTCAGACTCTGTGCCCTGTGATTGGGTAGTAACCCCGCCGCAGTGTGCGCGAGCCTCTCGCCATAATTTATCCGGGATTGTCACTCGGACTCCCGGGACCCCGGGGCGTATAAACATTATATACGATAGATTGAAGGTTATAGCCCAGCGAAACCCTCGATTCTCCACCGGCCTTGTTTTCGTATAAAACACCGGCCCGGTTCAATTTTGCTACGCTAATTCCCCGAGTGTTTTTTGTTATCTTTCACCTCTGCAGAGGCGGAACAGCCCAGCTTCGGGATACGCCGACGCGAAATCCAGAAAGCGAGCGATTGAGGCCAAAGCGGGAAAACTAAACGTCAACAGACACAAAATTTAGACCAGAGAAACGTGAGGCTACACGACCAAAACCTGCCGCTTACAAGCGTGTGTTTCCTTTCCTTTAAAGCAGGGGTGTCCAACTCATTTGAACTCGGGGGGCCACACGATAGAACAAACATTCGGTCGGGGGCGGACTAGTAGATTAAAAAGAAAGAAAAAGAAAGATAGAGAAAGAGGGAGGGAAAAGGAGAGAGGGCGGGACAAAGAAAAAAAAAGAGAGAGAGGGAGAGAGCGGGAGAAACAAAAGATGAAAAGTCGTGAGAGAGGGGGAAAAGAGAGGGAGAGGAAGAAAGTGCAAAGGGTGGGAAGAGAGAAAGAGAAAAAAGAGAAAAGGAAAAAAGGAAGTTGGAGCAAAATAGGTTTAAAATGCACAGAGAGAGAAAGAGACAAAGAGCAACAAAGGAAGAGAAAAAGAGAGGGACACAGAGTGAAAGAAACAGAGACCAAGTGGGAGAAAAGGGGTGGAAAAGAGAGAGAGAGAGAGAAAAGGAGAGAGAGAAAAGGAGAGAGGGCGGGACAAAGAAAGAAAAAGAGAGAGAGGGAGAAACAAAAGATGAAAAGTCATGAGAGAGGGGGAAAATAAAGGGAGAGGAAGAAAGAAATCCAAAGAGAAATAGAAAGACAGAAGGAGAGAAAAGAAAGCGCGAAGGGTATGAAGAAAGAAAGAGAAAAGGAAAAAAGGAAGTTTGAGCAAAATAGGTTAAGAGACACAGAGAGAGAAAGAGACAAAGAGCAACAAAGGAAGAGAAAAAGAGAGACACAGAGAGTGAAAGAGACAGAGACAGCGAGTGGGAGAAAAGGGGTGGAAAAAAGAGAGAGAAAAGGAGAGAGGGCGGGACAAAGAAAGAAAAAGAGAGCGGGAGATAGCGTGAGAAACAAAACATAAAAAGTCGTGAGAGAGGGGGAAAAGAAAGGGAGAGAAAGAAAGAAATCCAAAAAGAAATAGAAAGACAGAAGGAGAGAAAAGAGAAAAGAAAGTACGAAGGGTAGGAAGGGAGAAAAGGAAAAAAGGAAGTTAGAGCTAAAGAGGTTAAGAGACACAGAGAGAGAAAGAGACAGAGAGGAACAAAGGAAGAGAAAAAGACACAGAGTGAAAGAGACAGAGAGTGGGAGAAAAGGGGTGGAAAAAAGAGAGAAAGAGAGAGAAGGAGAGAGGGCGGGACAAAAAAAGAAAAAGAGGGAGAGGGAGAGAGAGGGAGAAACAAACGATGAAAAGTCGTGAGAGAGGGGGAAAAGAAAGCGAGAGGAGTAAAAAAATCCAAAGAGAAATAGAAAGACAGAAGGAGAGAAAAGAGAAAAGAAAGCACAAGGGGAGGAAGAAAGAGAAAAGAGAGAAAAGGAATACAGGAAGTTAGAGCAAAAGAAGAGAGAAAGAGACAAAGATCAACAAAGGAAGAGAAAAAGAGAGACACGGAGAGTGAAAGAGACAGAGTGGGAGAAAAGGGGTGGAAAAGAGAGAGAGAGAGAGAGAGAGAGAGAGAGAGAGAGAGAGAGAGAGAGAAAGAAATACAAGTACAGTGTCTTTGTTTTGACGCACCTTTCTTTGGCAACATCAAGTGGACATATTTCAACCTGCAGCTTGTTTTTCTCTTGCGCTTCTCTGAGTGTTGTCTGGCGGGCCGTATTCAATCCCTTAGCGGGCCTGATCTGGCCTGCGGGCCGCCTGATTGACACCTGTGCTTTAAAGGAATTTATCTGTATTATGGGATTACGACTTGTCTGCATTTATTTACATGGATGGAAGCTATTCCTAATCCCTAATCTGTTTTGGAGGGTTGGAGGGTGTCAGATGATTGAATAAGCAAAATCTAGAAAAGAAATATTCTAGATTTTTGTAACTCCTGTTCTTTCCTGAGATTTTTATCCATCTCCTGGAGGTTTTTTTTTTTTTAGATTTTCCTCACCTGTTTTTCTAAATTGAATGAGATGCTTTCTTTTTTTTTCAAGATTTTTTTACACCTCCCATTTTCTAGATTTATTTTCATCTCCCTTTTTTTTGTAGATTTTTCTATCTATGCCCTGTTTTTTTTAGAATCTCCGTTTTTTTAGATGAGATTTTTCAGAATCTTTAAAAAAAAATCCATATCTATCTAGCTGTGTATCTAGCTATCAAGCTATAGCCTGTTTTTTTCTAGATTTTTGTATTCCTCCCGTTTTTCTAAATTTTTGTTTCTTGTTTTTTTTCTTCAGATTTTCCTATCCATTCCTTGTTTCTTCTTGTTTGTTTTTTTTAATATTTTTTTTTTTCTAGAAGTTTGGATGTGTCTTCCTTTTTCCAGATTTTTCTACCAATAGTCCTTTTTTTTCTCAAGTTTCTCTCTATATACAGCTGGCTAGCCATCTGCTATATATTTATCTCCTGCCTTTTCTACTTTCCTATATTTCCTCCTTTTTCTAGCTTTCTTCTTCTTTCTTCTTTCCATTTTGATGACTTTTCTATCCCTCTCTCATTTTCTCTAGATTTGCCTATCAATCCCTGTTTTTTCTTAAGATTTTTACTTTGGTCATCCTTGTGTTTTCTGATATTTATTCTAGCCACTTTCGGGGTTTTTTTTTCAGATTTTATAGTTTCAGGATTTTTTATCTCCAGTTTTTCGAGATGTTTCTATGTATCTCGTTGTGTCTACACTTCTATCCAACTCCTGTTTTTCCCCAGATTTGTTTCACCAATTTTTCTATTTTTCTATATTTTGTATCAGTTTTTTTTTGTTGATTTTCCAAACTCCTGTTTTTCTCTCTACCTACGTACCTACCAACCTACCTTCCATTTTTCTTTCTTTTTTCTCTTTCTTTCTTTTCCTGTTTCTCTCTCTCTCTCTCTCTTTCTCTCTCTTTATTCTCTCTCTCTCTCTCTCTCTCTCTCTCTCTCTCTCTCTCTCTCTATGTGTTCTCTATGTGCTCTCTATTTCTCACTTTCCTTCCCTCTCCCTCTCTCTATTTCATTCTTTCTACCTTGTCCTCTCTCTCTTGTTTTATCACTGTGTCTCTTTCCCTCTCTCTCTCTTTTTCTCCTTCTCTGTCTTTCCTTCTCTTCTTCTCTTAAATCCACCAGTCTGGCTTTTTTTTTCCTAGAATGTGGGAAAATGAGTTCGATATCCCTGAACTAGGTTTTTTAGAGGGCTTGAGAACTAGATTAATGACTTAAAACTGGTGGGGACCAGAGGAATGTGACTATTTAATGTCAGAGTGGCGATAAATGTACCGCTAGACCACCGGTGGTACAGATGACATGTGAAAAGGCATTATAGCTTATCTCTATACCTACCGACCTAGCTTCCATTTTTCTTTCTTTTTTCTCTTTCTTTCTCTTCCTGTTTCTCTCTCTTTTTTCTCTCTGTCTCTCTCTCTTTGTCTCTCTCTCTCTCACTACGTGCTCTCTATTTCTCTCTTTCCTTCCCTCTCCCTCTCTCTATTTCACTTATTCTACCTTGTCCCCTCTCTCTCTCTCTTTTTATCTCTTTGTCTCTTTCCCTCTCTGTCTTTTTCTCCTTCTCTGTCTTTCCTTCTCTTTTTCTTTTAAATCTACTAGTCTGGCTTCTTTTTTTTCCTAGAATGCGGCCCCCTGGGAAAATGAGTTCGACACCCCTGAACTAGTTTTTTAAAAGGGCTTAAGAACTAGATTAGCTATTTCTATGACTTAGAACTGGTGCGGACCAGGGGAATGTGACTCTTTGATTTCCGAGTTTACCAGTGGTACAGATGACATGTGAAAAGGCATTATAGCTTATCTCTATACCTACCTACCTACCTACCTACCTACCTACCTACCTACCTACCTACCTACCTACCTACTTGTATGTCTTTATCTACAGTATATATCTAACTGAAGTATCTTGGATAGCAATTATTGTAAAAAAATCACATTTTACATTTGTGGTTGAATAATAACGTGCAAGCATCTTCACTCAACAACCGCCCACCCAGGCTCGCACTTGTCAACAGTGAAAATGAATCGTTTGATTAATGTAAGGCGCTCCTACCCTTTTAATTTAGCCTAGCTGACAAATATCCGCGGTTCCTTTCCAGTCTTTGAAGCAAAAAATAACATAAACAACCATAAATATCCCTCGAGCGCACGTCTTTATAATCCTCGTTAATAACAGGAGTGATTTTGAAGTCGCGATTAAAATGGAATTACAAGGAAAAAAGAATGAGAAGTGTTTAAACTCGGGGCAAGTTTGTATGACAAAACAATGGCGGGTACGAAAAGGAAGGCAAATATTTCAAAATAAAAGTATCTCTACGTGCACAAACAGTATAAAAGTATGCTGTATCTGTTTATTAAGAACAGAGAAGTGAGTTGATAATGCATTAGCATCTCCATAGAACTGCATTTACGAATGATAGCTGCCATATATAAATGTGATGAACCGGAACAGGATCAGGACCCAAACGCGTGACGTTTCTCGCACAAACCTTTTATTTTACGGGAAATAGGGAGTCATGCACGTTAGGCAGCAGTCTGGCGTGGAATGACAGGAAGCCAGAGGCCGACGAGATCGATACCAATTGCCGGAGCAGATATCGGACAGGACGGAACAGACGGGATTGATATCGAAACAGGATATCGAAATTAAACAGGACAAACTAGAAGGGAAGGAAACTGGAAACCGATATTCAACAGGACAAAATAAACGGGAACAATACCGGTCAGGAAATACCAACAGGAAACAGGACCGATTCAAAACCCACGTCTTGCGGTGCAGAGGTTCGTTGACGGACTGACAAAGGGAGAATGAGATTACTGAGCTTAAATAGAAGGAAAGCCAATGTGTCAATGAGCTGCAGCTGGTGCCACACAGGCGGGGCCAATTGGGCGCCCTGGCAACCGTGACAAGTTCCCTGTTTAAATCACAAAATTTTACATTTATTTTTGTAGTATTGTACACGTATTTTTGTCGTATTTCTGGACATGGATTATTGTAATATTATTTTTGTCATATTTCTGTAGTGTTTCTGTATTTTTGGATAGTATTTTTATATTATTAAGTAGTGTGTTTTCATATTTATATTTTTAAAGTATTAAGTAGCACTGAGCTTAAATAGAAGGAAAGCCAATTTGTCAACGAGCCGCAGCTGGCGCTACACGGGCGGGGCCAATTGGGCGCCATGGCAACCGTGACAACAAAGTGTGCTCAGGATATCAAATATTTTGCCAATTTTACTAGATTCTCACAAATTTTGCTGTATTTGTGGGGAAAAAGAATAATCTTTAAAGTAATATAAACCCGGATTCTTGGACCCCAGATTTTTATCTCATTTTGAGAAACATTTTTTTTATTTCCTGTATTCTAATATTCTATCTTTTTTTAAAAACTTGAGTCTAGGATGTTTGTGTCCCTGCACTTTTATCATAACCGAGCCAATCTTTAATATTTGTTTTCTTAGTAGATAAGAAAAATAGTCAAGTCATGTCTATTTGTATAGCCCTTAATTACAAATAATACTTGATATGTTTACATAGAATAATATTGATTTTAATTAGAAAAAAATTAAGCACTTTTTGTCACGACCAGAACAGAGACAGGACCCACTTGCGTTGCGTTTTTCAAAAGTTCTATATGAAGAAAGAGAAAGGGCTGCGCCCACGATCCGGTGGACGCGGGAAGCAAGCCGGTACTCGGGTTGTGTTCCAATCGCAAAGTGGATTTTCCGTGGCGAGCGATGGCAGTGTCGGAGATGAAAAAACGGGTCTGTCGCCGGGACAGTAGAGCAAAAACGTGGTCGTGGTCGGAAGCGAGTCGTAAGACAGAATAGGAGCGAAGACGTAGTCGGGGAAAAAAAGAGTCGAAAGCCGGGACGGGAGAGCAGACGTGATCAGGATCAAAAACGGGTCGAAGCCGGGAACAGACGGGGGCAAAAAACGGGACAGGTGGGATTCAGGGTCGAAAAGTCTTGCCTAGTGTTCACTGAGGTTCCCAGACGGACCGACAACCGGTGATTGACAGGACTAGGTTTAAGTAGGGACAGGGAGTCATTTAGAAAAACAAATATAATATATTCTGGAATATAAACACACCAGATCATAAACCACACATTAAGGCAAATTTGGGCGTTTAGATGCCTTTATTGGGGAGAATACAATATATTTTCTACCAAAAACTACAAAAAATAATAATAATACTTGTAATAATTAAAATGTCTGCCGGTGGTGAACCCTTTCCACTGCCGTGACCCAACAGTAGACCAAACTTCAACTACTGTATTAACAGGGTTTGGTAGGGTTACTTTAACTGGATTACTTTCAATTACTTTTGGATTACTCCAACAGATAGATAGATAGATAGATACTTTATTCATCCCCGTGGGGAAATTCACACTTCCAGCAGTCTACCCCGATGTTTGTTAACAGATTAACACGATGCCCTAGGGGTGCTTGTAGCGGAGTGGATGACGTCACGCTAGTCCAAAAGTTCGACATCCCTGCGGCAGATGGAAATCTTTTCTTTGTGTAAATCCAGGGATACACCACCTCGTGTTAGCAAGTCCGCCTCCTCTCCGATACCCCCGGCTTTCGTGTCTCTGTATAGCGGCGTTGAAGCCGGATAGCTCCGGGTCGCTCCGGGTGGCTACACGTTAGCGACCGGAATTCTAAACGTGAGCCACGTTTCCCTGTGCGCTTCGATGTTTTCCACCAGCACACGATGATCTTATTTGGTCGTGAGTTCGCATTGACCATGATTATGGATGGTACCGAAGACCAGCTCAGTAGCCTAGATGGTAGTGTGCCGGCTTTGAGACTGGTAGGTCGCTGGTTCGCGCCTCGACCGAGACATACCTAATTGGTATAATGGCGGCGCCCTCTGGCTGCGGCTGCACCGACTCGCTACAACGGGTCAGGTGTATCGACATTTCGTTCTGTGTACATTGTTACAAAGAATGACAATACAAAGGAAATTATTATTATTATTATTATTATTATTATTACTTATAACGCCGCTAGCCGCTTCGCTAGCTCCGGCTCTTCTTCCACGATAGGCCCCTTCATCACGCCGTCACGAGAATTCTTCAGGGCAAGGAGTTGATTCCTTGAATACACGCATTTTTGTGCGCTAAAACCCATGTCCATAGGATAGAAGTAATCCATAGTGTAGTTGTCAAAACGGGAAGAAAAAACACCGAAGATAGGAGCAGACAATAAAACAATAGGGCAGCTGCTGGAAAAGGCAGCCGCTCGTGGCAGCGCTGCTTTGATCTTTTGCAATACCAAAAATGCTAATAAAAGACAAAAGAAACTAAATAGGAATAAATGACAAAAATTTGTGCAGGCTCGGGAAGTAACGGAACACAAGGAACGGCAAAAATGATGTTGGCAAGATGTTTGGATTTATTTTCATTTAGTTTCTGTCGCATTTCTGCCGGAGATCAAAGAGATCAAAGGCAGGAGAGAAAACTTACCACGTGTCTTTTGTGTTTTATTAGCATATTTGGTATTGGAGTCATCCAAAAGTCATTGAAAGTAATCAAGTTAAAGTAACCCTACTCAACCCTGTGTATTAATCATATTTTTTTTTATAACATATAAGAAGTAAATATACCTTTCAAAACAATTTTATATCATCTGATGGATGCTGTTAGTCCCAAGTCCAGGAACTCTGTTTATCCTCTTCCAGCCATTGATTAGATATAAACTGCAGACCAAGTTTAAGAATTTATTTTCTTGCCAGATTGCAAAAAGATCTTGAAGCTGTCCCGACTTAACTCCTAAAAATTTGGTCCTCGAGGGAGTGTGGTCGTCGGTTTTAACTACTCTAAACCCCCGGGATGTGACATTGAATGAATGGATGAATGAAAACTTTATTCGAACATTAAAATAACAACAGAAGAAAAACAATAACTCAACGACAAAATAATGTTACATAATATGTTCGAAAAGGGGTAGTAAGAAGCAAATGCTTCCCTATTAAATACACCAATCATATAACAACAATAGTAATAATATTAATCATAACAGTTATGATATAACAATAGCAACAATAACAACAAACTTAACTATAGTTTGTAAATGCAGTATTTCCAATCTTTCGTATCACTCATACTCGATTATCTTCATCTCTGTATTCTGCCAGTAATATTTATTTGTTTTTGAATTTGAACACGTGAATAGTTGGACATTGTTTGATCTCGTCTTGTTCCAAAATCCATGAATGATTAAATTACATCAAATACGGTCTTGACTGACTATGAAGCGATGAGTTTTCAGATCTACGGGTCTGTAGCGAAAATTCTCTGTGCCCCAGGCTGGTTTCAGGCCACCTTTTCAAAGCCATCGTTGACTGAAGGGGAATATGCGCCCTACATTCTGTAGTACGATTGGTGGTGGGGTCTGAAACCACATGCAACCTTTGAGCTGGAGGTAAGGCTCTGGTAGAGGTTCCCCTAAAACACTAGTCCTGATAGACAACAACGCCAGCAGAGCTGGGTGATGAAGACAGTTGGTCTTGGAGGCAAGGTGGGGTAATATACTGGCCTTATTAATGGTACCAGTTGTACCAGTTTGCACTAAATGAGCTCCCAAGGGCAGACTGTGTGGCTATGTCCATTCAGTTCACAAAGCAGAGGTGCCATGGTCTTGACTGAGAATGGAGCGATGAGTTCTCAGATCTACGGGTCTGTAGTGAAAACTTTCTGTGCCCCAGGCTGGTTTCAGGCCCATTTTTCAGAGCCATTGTTGACGGAAGGGGGATATGCGCCCTGTATTCCGTAGTACGATTGGAGGTGGGGTCTGAAACCACATGCAACCTTTGAGCTGGAGGTAAGGCCCGGGTAGAGGTTACCCTAAAACACTAGTCCTGATTGACAACAACAACGCCAGCAGAGAAAGCCTTCTGGGCAAAGCACGCAAGGGTTTTCTGTTCACTGGGCGATGAAGACAGTTGGTCTTGAAGGCGAAATGGGCTCAAGTACTGGCCCTATTAATGGTACCAGTTGTACCAGTTTGCACTTAGTGAGCTCCCAATGGCAGACTGTGTGCCGTCGTCCATTCAATCCACAAAGCAGAGGTGCCATGGTCTTGACTGACTATGGAGCGATGAGTTTTCTTATCTACGGGTCTGTAGCGAAAATTCTCTGTGCTTCAGGCTGGTTTCAGGCCCATTTTTCAAAGCCATCGTTGACGGAAGGGGGAAATGCGCCGTAGTACGATTGGTGGTGGGGTCTGAAACCACATGCAACCTTTGGGCAGGAAGTAAGGCTTGGATAGAGGTTCCCCTAAAACACTAGTCCTGATAGACAACAACGCCAGCAGAGCTGGGTGATGAAGACAGTTGGTCTTGGAGGCAAGGTGGGGTTATATGCTGGCCTTATTAATGGTACCAGTTGTACCAGTTTGCACTAAATGAGCTCCTAAGGGCAGACTGTGTGGCTATGTCCATTCAGTTCACAAAGCAGAGGTGCCATGGTCTTGACTGAGAATGGAGCGACGAGTTTTCAGATCTTTGGGTCCGTAGCAAAAATTCTCTGTGCCCCAGGCTGGTTTCAGGCCCATTTTTCAGAGCCATCGTTGACGGAAGGGGGATATGCGCCGTAGTACGAGTGGTGGTGGGGTCTGAAACCACATGCAACCTTTGAGCTGGAGGTAAAGCTTGGGTAGAGGTTCCCCTAAAACACTAGGGTGAGTCCTGATAGACAGCAACAACGCCAGTAGAGAAGCCTTCTGGGCAACGCAAGCAAGGGTTTTCTGTTCACTGGGCGATGAAGACTGTTGGTCTTGGAGGAAAGGTGGGCTTATGTACTGCCCCTCTTAATGGTACCAGTTGTACCAGTTTGCACTTAGTGAGCTCCCAATGGCAGACTGTGTGGCTACGTCCATTCAGTTCACAAAGCAGAGGTGCCATGGTCTTGACCGACTATGGAGCGATGAGTTTTCTTATCTACGGGTCTGTAGCGAAAATTCTCTGTGCTTCAGGCTGGTTTCAGGCCCATTTTTCAGAGCCATCTTTGACGGAAGGGGGATATGCGCCGTAGTACGAGTGGTGGTGGGGTCTGAAACCACATGCAACCTTGTGAGCTGGAGCTAAGGCATGGGTAGAGGTTCCCCTAAAACACTAGTCCTGATAGACAACAACAACGCCAGCAGAGAAGGCCTTGCAGGCCCTCACGGTCCAAAACAGAAGGAACTCATCACTGTGGTTCCACTGTTTTTAATGGTGACACTTTCCTTAATAAGCAGGAGACTTTCTGTTGAAAAAAATGAACTCCGATTGTTCTAATCTCCCGTGGGTAAGGTCAAACCGAGTTTAAGCAATGCTTCCTTTCCCCGCCAATAACTTACACGACCTCATTATCTCGCCCCAAAAACTTGAGAAGCAATCCCCGCCCATCCGGGAGCAAACGCCTCCCCCGGTAGTCCTCAATCCATCTTTTCCTTTTTACCTCTGACCTTTTCATCTCCCTATTCCGGCGTGACAATCCGTTCTCCCCTCGCCGTCATCTGCTCTCTTTCTCCACGCTGACCTTTCGGTTCCATTCCTCCTCCATCTCGTCTGGTCCCGGTCCGGGCTGTAATTCAGCTTGTTTCAGGGCCACTTAGGCAGCCACTGGAGTTAATCTGTCCTTTCAGGTCATAAATCACTTCTTGGCACTTTTCTCGCTTCCTGTCTGGTGTCCCGCTCTCTCGTTGGATGCATACCTGAAGATGATGGCGTTTGACTCTCCAGGCTGGCACGTCTGCGTCTTTGTTTGCTTCTCTCCGCTTTAACGTCTCTACCGGTGTCGGCAGTAAAAAGGAGATTGCGGGCTCTTCTATGGTAATTGGTGCACTGAAAAACGTTTCTCTTGCTCTCATCTCATCTCATTAGCTGCACCGCTTATCCTCAGTAGGGTCGCGGGGGTGCTGGAGCCCATCCCGGCAATCATCGGGCAGTGGGCAGGGGACACCCTGAACTGGTTGCCAGCCAATTGCAGGGCACACGGGGACAGACCACTCGCTCGCCTCATTCACACCTAGGGACAATTTGGACCGGCCAATCCACCTGAAATGCATGTCTTTGGAATGTGGGAGGAAACCGGAGTGCCCGGAGGAAACCCACGCAAGCACAGGGGGAACATGCAAACTCCACACAGGAGGTTTGATCTCATGACCTCAGAACCCCCATTAAACATCTCATCTCATTATCTCATCTCATTAGCTGCACCGCTTATTCTCAGTAGGGTCGCGGGGGTGCTGGAGCCCATCCAAGCAATCATCGGGCAGTGGGCAGGGGACACCCTGAACTGGTTGTCAGCCAATTGCAGGGCACACAGGGACAGACAACTCGCTCGCTCATTCACACCTAGGGACAATTTGGACCGGCCAATCAACCTGAAATGCATGTCTTTGGAATGTGGGAGGAAACCGGAGTGCCCAGAGGAAACCCACGCAAGCACAGAGAGAACATGCAAACTCCACACAGGAGGTTTGATCTCATGACCTCAGAACCCCCATTAAACATCTCATCTCATTATCTCATCTCATTAGCTGCACCGCTTATCCTCAGTAGGGTCGCGGGGGTGCTGGAGCCCATCCAAGCAATCATCGGGCAGTGGGCAGGGGACACCCTGAACTGGTTGTCAGCCAATTGCAGGGCACACAGGGACAGACAACTCGCTCGCTCATTCACACCTAGGGACAATTTGGACCGTCCAATCCACCTGAAATGGATGTCTTTGGAATGTGGGAGGAAACCGGAGTGCCCAGAGGAAACCCACGCAAGCACAGAGAGAACATGCAAACTCCACACAGGAGGTTTGATCTCATGACCTCAGAACCCCCATTAAACATCTCATCTCATTATCTCATCTCATCAGCTGCACCGCTTATCCTCAGTAGGGTCGCGGGGGTGCTGGAGCCCATCCCAGCCATCATCGGGCAGTGGGCAGGGGACAGCCTGAACTGGTTGCCAGCCAATCGCAGGGCACACAGGGACAGACAACTCGCTCGCTCATTCACACCTAGGGACAATTTGGACCGGCCAATCCACCTGAAATGCATGTCTTTGGAATGTGAGAGGAAACCGGAGTGCCCGGAGGAAACCCACACAACCACGGGGAGAACATACAAACTCCGCACAGGAAGTCCGGTAGCTGGATTTTGAACCCACACAGGAGGTTCCCAAGACCTTAGAACTGTGCCGCACACGCGCTAACCACTTCACCGCCGTGTTGCCCTTTCTCTTGCTCTGTTTGCAGAAAATTATAATGACTTCAAGTAGCAATAGCAAGTATTATTGTCATGATGCACTTGGCCAGTCTCAGAGCAAGTCAATTAATGTCATGTTTATTTGTATAGCCCTTAATCACATACTAATATTGCAACACCCCCTGATCTGAAACCTACATGAGGGAGAGGGAAAAAAATATAAGGATGAGAAAAATGGAGAAAAACCTTGAGATGTAATGAATGGAGAAAGCTCTCGACCTGTCGATTTCTTCTTGGCTCTTGGAATAATAAGTCAAATTGCATTACATGACTCTGACCAAACTGCATTAATAATAACATTTAGGCAGTGCTTTAAAAACGAAAATGTTTAATTTAAAAGTGTCACGGTTGCCATGGCGCCCAATTGGCTCCGCCCGTGTGGCGCCAGCTGCGGCTCGTTGACAGGTTTGCTTTCCGTCTACTTAAGCTCAGTGCTCTGACTCTTCCTTTGTCAGTCCATCAACGAACCTCTGCCCCGCAAGACGTGGGTTTTGACTCAGTCCTGTTTCCTGTTGGTATTCCCTGTCCGATATCGTTCCCGTTTATTTTTGTCCTGTTTATTATTCTCTCCAGTTTTCGTTCCCGTCTAGTTTGTCCTGTTTATTTTCGATATCCTGTTTCATTATCAATCCTGTGTGTCCGTCCTGTATATAACGAAGTATCATTATAAAGTCTGCTGTTATTTTTTTCCCGGGGAAATGCATCATACTTTGGGGGTCTTTTTCTGCACATGGGACAGGACAAATGCACTGCATTAAAGAGAGGATGACTGGGGCCGTGTATTGTGAGATTTGGGGGAACAACTTCCTCCTCTCAGTCAGAGCATTGAAGATGAGTCGTGGCTGGGTCTTCCATCAAGACAACGATCCGGAGCACACAGCCAGGAACCAAGGAGTGGCTCCGTAAGAAGCACATCAAAGTTCTAGCAGTCTCCAGAACCCAATCGAAAATCTTTGGAGAGAGCTCAAACTCTGTGTTTTTCAGCGTTTGACCTCTGTACTAGCAAACAAAGGCTACTGTACCAAATATTAACATTAGTTCCCCAAAATCTCACAATACACGGCCCAGTCATCCTTTCTTTAATGCGGTGGATCTCGTCCTGTCCCACGTGCAGAAAAACACTCCCAAGACATGATGCTACCACCCCCATTCTTCACTTTAGGGATCACGTTCTTCGGATTGTACTCTTCATTTTTCTTCCTTAAAACACACTTAGTGAAATTATGACCAAAAAGTCCTATTTTTGTCTCATCTGACCACAAAACTTTCTCTCATGACTCCTCTGTATCATCCAAATGGTCATATGCAAACTTGAGACGGGCCTTGACATGTACTGGATTAAGCGGGCGAACCTTTCGTGCCATGCATGATTTCAAACCATGACGTCTTAGTGTATTACTTACAGTAACCTTGAATAATGGTGGTCCCAGCTCTTTTCAGGTCATTGACCAACCCCTGTCGTGTAGTTCTGGGGCAGATTCCTCACTGTTCTTAAAATCATTGAGACCCCACGAGGTGATATCTTGCATGGGGTTCCACTCCGATTGAGATTGACGTCTTGTTTAGCTTCTTCCATTTTCTAATGATTGCTCCAACGGTGGACCTTTTGTCACCAAGCTGCTTGGCAATTGCACCTTAGCCCTTTCCAGCTTTGTGGAGGAGTACAATTTTGTCTCTAGTGTCTTTGGACAGCTCTCTGGTTTGCCATGTTACAAGTTAAAGTATTTTGTAATGTATGAGGTGGACAGGTGTCTTCATGCAGCTAATGACCTCAAACAGGTACATGATACATGGAGTGCAGGTGGACTTCTAATAGGTGGACTAACAGGACTTTCAGGGTCAGAATTCTAGCTGATACACAGGTGTTAAAATATTTATTTGAAGCGGTATCACACAAACAAATTGTTAAAATATTATGCAGTGTAATTTCTGGACTTTTCTTTTTAGTTTATCTCTCTCACACAGGGGACATGGACCTACGATGAAAATTTCAGACCTCTCCATGATTTTGAAGTTGGAGAAATAGCAAAATAGCAGGGTGTTATTTTCTTCACTGTATATACTGGACTGTCTCAGAAAATTAGAATATTGTGATAAAGTTCTTTATTTTCTGTAATGCAATTAAAAAAACAAAAATGTCATACATTCTGGATTCATTACACATCAACTGAACTATTTCAAGCCTTTTATTATTTGAATATTGCTGATTTTGGCTTACAGCTGAAAAAAACTCAAAAATCCTATCTCAAAATATTAGAATACTTCCTCAGACCAAGTCAAAAAATAATTTTATAACAGCAAAACTAAATCAAACATTTGAAAATGTCCATTGATGCACTCAGTACTTGGTTTGGAATCCTTTTGCACGGATTACTGCATCAATCCGGCGTGGCATGGAGGCAATCAGCCTGTGGCATTGCTGAGGTGTTATTGATGCCCAGGATGCTTCGATAGCGGCCTTCAGCTCATTTGCATTTGTAGGTCTGGTGTCTTTCATCTTCTTCTTAACTATACCCCACAAATTCTCGATGGGGTTCAGGTCAGGGGAATTAGCAGGCCAATCAAGGACAGTGATGCCATGGTCAGTGCACCAGTTACTGGTGGTTTTGGCACTGTGGGCAGGTGCCAGATCATGCTGGAAAATGAAATCCTCATCTCCATAGAGCTTTTCAGCAGATGGAAGCATGTAGTGCTCTAAAATCTCTTGGTACACAGTTGCATTTACTCTGGACTTGATGAAACACAGTGGACCAACACCAGCAGCTGACATGGCTCACCAAACTATTGCTGATTGTGGGAACTTCACACTGGATTTCAAGCAACTTGGATTTTGCTCCTCTCCAGTCTTTCTCCAGACTCTGGCACCTTGACTTCCAAATGAAATGCAAAACTTGCTTTCGTCTGAAAAGAGGACTTTGAACCACTCTGCAACTGTCCAGTGCTTCTTCTCCATAGCCCAAGTCAGACGCTTCTTCCGTTGTCTTGAGTTCAGAAGTGGCTTGACCACGGGAATACGGCTATTGTAGCCCATTTCCCGGACACGTCTGTGAACTGTGGCTTTTGATACCTGGACTCCAGCTTCAGCCCACTGTCTTTGAAGCTCCCTCAAATTCTGGAAGCGGCTCTTCTTCACAATTTTGTTAAGGCTGCGGTCATCTCTCTTGGTTGTGCAGCGTTTCCGGCCACATTTTTCCCTTCCAACAGACTTTTTGTGGATATGCTTTGAAACTGCACTCTGTGAACAGCCTGCTCTTTGAGAAATTTCTTTTTGTGTCTTACCCTCCTGATGGAGGGTATCAATGATGGTCCTCTGGACAGCAGTCAGATCAGCAGTGATTTAGTTTACTGAACCAAGCTGAGTGTTTTTAAGGCTCAGGAAACCCTCGCAAGGTGTTTCGAGTTAATTAGATGATTCAGGTGATTAGTTGAATAGCCTACTTGTATACTTTTTCATGATATTCTAATATTTTGAGATAGGATTTTTGAGTTTTCTTAAGCTGTAAGCCAAATTCAGCAATATTCAAATAATAAAAGGCTTGAAATAGTTCAGTTGATGTGTAATGAATCCAGAATGTATGACATTTTTGTTTTTTTAATTGCATTACAGAAAATAAAGAACTATATCACAATATTCTAATTTTCTGAGACAGTCCAGTATATATATATATATATATATATATATCATCTCATCTCATCAGCTGCACCGCTTATCCTCAGTAGGGTCGCGGGGATGCTGGAGCCCATCCCAGCAATCATCAGGCAGTGGGCAGGGGACACCCTGGACTGGTTGCCAGCCAATCGCAGGGCACGCAGGGACAGACAACTCACTCGCTCAGTCACACCTAGGGACAATTTGGACCGGCCAATTCACCTGAAATGCATGTCTTTGGAATGTGGGAGGAAACCAGAGTGCCCGGAGAAAACCCACGCAAGCACGGGGAGAACATACAAACTCCGCACAACAAGGCCGGGAGATGGATTTGAACCCACTCAGGAGGTTCCCACGACCTCAGAACTGTGCCGCACACGCGCTAACCACTGCGCCGCCGTGCTGCCCCCTGTCCGATAGCGTTCCCGTTTATTTTTGTCCTGTTTATTATTCTCTCCAGTTTTCGTTCCCGTCTAGTTTGTCCTGTTTATTTTCGATATCCTGTTTCATTATCAATCCTGTGTGTCCGTCCTGTATATAACGAAGTATCATTATAAAGTCTGCTGTTATTTTTTTTCCGGGGCAATGCATCATGCTTTGGGGGTCTTTTTCTGCACATGGGACAGGACAAATGCACTGCATTAAAGAGAGGATGACTGGGACCGTGTATTGTGAGATTTTGGAGGAACAACAAGGATATATATATATATATATATATATATATATATATATATATATATATATATATATATATATATATATATATATATATATATATATAAAACCCCACCTTGTATTGTTTTGAACCTGAACGTGTTATAAGCATTTAAAAGTATTGTAAGTGGTTTCTTTTTTAACATATGAAAAACATGCTAAAGCTTTAACCAGGACCCATTACATCAAAGGCGTTGAAAACGACAAAAGCAATCAAAATGGAGTAGTCCTCTCCCCGAAGGGGGCTCTTTATTGTTTCTCTTTCACAAGCGTAAGCAGAAACACTTTTATTAACAGTATATAAAAATGAGATTTATAATAGTAGTCAATGGGGACCCAAATTAGCTTTTTTACACCTTAAAAACTGTAGCTCTTGCTCTCCTATTTGCGATTACTTGGATTTTTAATGTTTTTTCTTTGATTTAACACATCAAAAACAAGCAAAAGCCCAAAACGGGAACTGATTTACCTTAGGTGTTCAAAGCAACAAAAACAATCAAAGGCGGCACTCCTCTTGTCACGGTTGCCATGGCGCCCGATTGGCCCCGCCCGTGTGGCGCCAGCTGCAGCTTGTCAGTATTTAAACTCTGTCCTGTCAGTCCCATTTTGTCGGTCCGTCTGCAAAAATCTTTTTTTTTTACACGGCAAGCCCTTGTTCGCCTGTCCCGTTTTTTGCTACTGTTTGTCTCCCGAATTACGACCTGTTTTGATCTCGACCACGTCTGTTCTCCTGTCCCGGATTACAACCTGTTTTGATCTCGACCACGTCTGTTCTCCCGTCTCGAATAACGATCCGTTTTTGATCTCGACCACGTCTGCTCTCTTCTCCTGGCTTTCGACTTTTTTTCGTTCCCGACACCGCCATCGCTCAGAGCGATCTGCTCCCCGCGACCAGCGATCACCGGATCTTGTGCGCAATCCTTTCCCTTCTTCCCAATAAAAGTGTGAGAAACAAGTGCGTCCTGTTTCTGTTCTGGTCCTGACACCTCTCCCTGAAGGAAACTGTTCGTTGTCTTTCGTTCTCAAGTGCAAAGTGAAGCAGTTTTATTTACAGTTTTTAAGAAAATGAGATTTATAATAGTGTTCAATGAACACCCTAATTTTGCCTTTTTTACACCTAGGTGTGTCACAGACCAGGAACGGAGACGGGACCCAAAAACGTAAACGGGTTCAGAAAAGAGGTCGGCAACGGGAATCAGACGGAAAACAGGGCAGGATAGAGTCAGGCGTCAAAAGAGCTGGCCTTGCATGTAGCTAAGGTTCGCAGACGAGCTTACGAATGTTGACAGGAAGGCGGGGGTTTAAAAAGAGGTCACCAGCCAATCAGGGTCCACGGCTGTTGGCGCCAACGGAGCACACTTGGTTCTCAATTGCAAAGTGAAGTATTTTTATTTAGAAAAATTCGATTTATAATAGTATTCAATGGACACCCTAATTTTGCCATTGTTACACCTAGGCAATGTTCCCTCTAAGCTGCGCGCGTGCAAAAATCAGGGATCGAAATTGCTAATTAAGAAACGAATTAAGTAAAAGTTACTGTGCATGAAGGTCAAAATACACGGGTTCCCCTGATGCTGTTTTCTAAATGCGGTATTTTAAAGTCAAGGTCGAAGTAGAACGAAGTTGAGTAAAGTCAGTAGAATTTTTGGAGAACCGGCTTCTTCAGCTCGGCTCACTAAAGCGAACTGGCTCTTTCGGGTCCCAAATGGCTCTTCAGGTTGTTTTTGCTTCTTTAACCCCTACACGACCAAATATTATGTAAAATTGTGCACAAAATGAGTTAAAGGAAAGGGGGGAATAGAACAAAAAAGAAAAGGACAAAAGGAAGAGAAAAAAGAAGGAAAAATTCAGACAAAAAAAGCCAGAAAAAAGAAAACAAAGAAACAAAGAAAAAAAAGTAGATAGATAGATAGTTACTTTATTCATCCCCGTAGGGAAATTCACACTTCCAGCAGTCTACCCCGTTGTTTATTAACAGATTAACATGATGCCCGAGGGTGCTTGTAGCGGAGTGGATGACGTCACGTTAGTCCAAAAGTTCGACATCCCTGCGGCAGATGGAAATCTTTTCTTTGTGAAAATCCAGGGATACACCACCTCGTGTTAGCAAGTCCGCCTCCTCTCCGATACCCCCCGGCTTTCGTGTCTCTGTTTAGCGGCGTTGAAGCCGGATAGCTCCGGGTAGCTTCGGGTGGCTACACGTTAGCGTCCTGAATGCTAAACGTGAGCCACGTTTCCGCAAAACACAGCAACTGCGCTCCCTGTGCGCTTCGATGTTTTCCACCAGCACTCGATGATCTTATTTGGTCGTGAGTTCGCATTGACCATGATTACGGATGGTACCGAAAACTTGTAACGCCGCTAGCCGCTTCGCTAGCTCCGGCTCTTCTTCCACGATAGGCCCCTTCATCACGCCGGCACGAGAATTCTTCAGGGCAAGGAGTTGATTCCTTGAATAGACGCATTTTTGTGCGCTAAAACCCATGTCCATAGGATAGAAGTAATCCATAGTGTAGTTGTCAAAACGGGAAGAAAAAACATAGAACAAAAAGAAAAAAGTAACAGCTCGGAAAAAATAAACACAATGAGATATTTTGGAAGGAATTAAAAATAAAATAGAAAAAAAGACAGGGAAAAATAAGAAAAAGTTGGTGTTGTATTCAAATAATTTCCAATTATACCAAGTCAATCTTGTTGCCTACATTGTACTTTCACTAAGAAAATGTGATTAAATACAGTTCTGTATCTTGCAACTGACTAAATAAGCCCCCCAAAATGTTGGTATTATGCGTCAAAAGATACCAGGAAAAAAAGAAATGGATATCTTGTGAAAGAATAGTAGGAACAAACGTTTGTAGGCCGTACAAGCTTTGCAATCGTACATGAGAGTATACCATCAGAAATGGGCAGGAGGAGGAGTACCGGAAATTGATTCAGGATGGAGCGACGCAAACCACCTGCACCTAAACACCACCAAGACCAGAGAGATGGTGGTGGACTTCAGGAGAACCAGAACTCACCCGGTTCCTGTAACCATCAAGGGAGAATGTGTAGAATTTGTCCAGACCTACAAATACCTGGGTGTGCAGCTGGACAACAAACTGGACTGGACTGCCAACACAGAAGCTCTATGTAGGAAAGGGCAAAGCCGACTTGACTTCCTCAGAAGGCTGGCCTCCTTCAACATCTGCAAAAAGCTCCTGAAAATATTCTATGAGACAGTTGTGGCAAGCGCCCTCTTCTATGCGACAGCGTGTTGGGGAGGCAGCGTCAAGAAGAAGGATGCCTCTCGTCTCAATAAACTGGCGAGGAAAGCGAGCTCTGTTGTGGGCACAGAGCTGGACAGCCTGACAACAGTAGCTGAGAGACGGGCACTGGAAAAGCTGCGGTCCATCATGGACAATCCATCGCATCCACTACACAGCATTATCTCCAGACAGAAGAGCAGTTTCAGCGACAGACTGCTGTCACTGTCTTGTACTACGGACAGACTGAAGAGATCTTTTCTTCCTCATGCCATGAGGCTCTTTAACTCTACCCGGCAGAGTAAAAGCCCACAGTAAACCACACCACCTACATTGCATATTACTGAATCTTATTGCAATGTGTATTCTGTGTAGCACTATTTAGTTATTCTATATAACACGCTACAGTGGGTATTTGCACGTCACACTGGGTATTTGTATATTGTATTCTTCTTGCTTTATTATTGTATTGTTCTCAGCTCAGGGATGCTGCTGGAAATGTGAATTTCCCTTCGGGGATGAACAAAGTATCTATCTATCTATCTATCTATCTATCTATCTATCTATCTATCTATCTATCTATCTATCTATCTAGACATCTATCTATCTATCTATCTATCTAGACATCTATCTATCTATCTATCTAGACATCTATCTATCTATCTATCTATCTATCTAGACATCTATCTATCTATCTATCTAGACATCTATCTATCTATCTATCTATCTATCTATCTATCTATCTATCTATCTATCTATCTATATATGTAGACATCTATCTATCTATATATGTAGACATCTATCTATCTATATATGTAGACATCTATCTATCTATCTATCTATCTATCTATCTATCTATCTATCTATCTATCTATCTATCTATCTATCTATCTATCTATCTATCCAGACATCTATCCATCTATCTATCCAGACATCTATCCATCTATTTATCTAGACATCTATCCATCTATCTATCTATATATGTAGACATCTATCTATCTATCTATCTATCTATCTAGACATCTATCTATCTATCTATCTATCTATCTATCTATCTATCTATGTAGACATCTATCTATCTATCTATGTATGTAGACATCTATCTATCTATCTATCTAGACATCTATCTATCTATCTATCTAGACATCTATCTATCTATCTATCTAGACATCTATCTATCTATCTATCTATCTATCTATCTATCTATCTATCTATCTATCTATCTATCTATCTATCTATCTATCTATCTATCTATATATGTAGACATCTATCTATCTATCTATATATGTAGACATCTATCTATCTATCTATATATGTAGACATCTATCTATCTATATATGTAGACATCTATCTCTATCTATCTATATATGTAGACATCTCTCTCTCTCTCTCTCTCTCTCTCTCTCTCTGTCTATGAGTCAATTCATTCAAAACAGAAAAATCATTTTGCATAGCCGGAAACTCAGCAAAATGTAACATGATGTCAAGTTTCGGACATGTTTGATAATGACTTAGTTGCCACACTTGGGATTGCCGTTGCTCACTGTTGTTTCAAGCGTTGCTCACCGACTTTGTGTGAACGCTCAGACCCGTGCAAAATTACAGGGAACATTGCCCGCGACCCTACTGAGGATAAGCGGTGCAGCTAATGAGATGAGATTTATAATAGTATTCAATGGACACCCTAATTTAGCCATTTTTACACCTAGGTGTTATAAAACCTATTTGCAATAACTGTTTCGTTTCGAACACGTTCTCACGATCGAGGTGATGAGTCATCTCATTTGAAGTGCTCCCCTCTTTGATGTAACACATCAAAAACAAGCGAAAGCCCGAAACGGGACCGGATACCCCCTAGGTGTTCAAAACGACAAAAACAATCAGAAGCGAGACTCTCCTCTCCCCGAAGGGAGCTGTTTATTGTCTCTCTTTTAAAAGCTCAGTCAAAGAGTAAGAAAATTGCGTTTGATTTTCCCCCTACCTAAAGGGCACGTGCACGCTTTTATGAGCCAGCACACAGGTGTCAATCAGGCGGCCCGCGGGCCGGATCAGGCCCGCTAGGGGATTGAATCCGGCCCGCGAGACAACACTCAGAGAAGCGCAAGAGAAAAACAAGCTGCAGGTTGTAATATGTCCACTTGATGTTGCCAAATAAAGGTGCCTCGCACAAAGACACTGTACTTGTATTTATTTATTTCTCTCTCTCTTTCTCTTTCTCTCTCTCTCTCTTCCACCCCTTTTCTCTCATTCTCTGTTTCTTTCACTCTCTGTGTCTCTCTTTTTCCCTTCCTTTGTTGCTCTTTGTCTCTTTCTCTGTGTCTTTTTAACTTCTTTTGCTCTAACTTCCTTTTTTCCTTTGCTCTCTTTTCTCTTTCTCTGTTCCTACCCTTTGCACTTTCCTTTCTCTTTTCTCTCCTTCTGTCTTTCTATTTCTCTTTGGATTTCTTTCTTCCTCTCCCTTTCTTTTCCCCCTTCTCTCACGACTTTTTATCTTTTGTTTCTCACGCTCTCTCCCTCTTTCTCTTTTTCTTTCTTTGTCCCGCCCTCTCTCCTTTTCTCTCTCTCTCTCTCTCTCTCTCTCTCTTCCTCTTTACCACCCCTTTTCTCCCACTCTCTGTCTCTGTCTTTCACTCTCTGTGTCTTTTTAACTTCTTTTGCTCTAACTTCCTTTTTTCCTTTGCTCTCTTTTCTCTTTCTCTGTTCCTACCCTTTGCACTTTCCTTTCTCTTTTCTCTCCTTCTGTCTTTCTATTTCTCTTTGGATTTCTTTCTTCCTCTCCCTTTCTTTTCCCCCTTTTCTCACGACTTTTTATCTTTTGTTTCTCACGCTCTCTCCCTCTCTCTCTTTTTCTTTCTTCGTCCCGCCCTCTCTCCTTTTCTCTCTCTCTCTCTCTCTCTCTCCCCCTCTCTCTCTCTCTCTCTCTCTCTCTTTCTCTTTACCACCCCTTTTCTCCCACTCTCTGTCTCTATCTCTTTCTCTCTGTGTCTTTTTCACTTCTTTTGCTCTAACTTCCTTTTTTCCTTTTCTCTCTTTTCTCTTTCTTTCTTCCTACCCTTCACACTTTCTTTTCTCTTTTCTCTCCTTCTGTTTTTCTATTTCTCTTTGGATTTCTTTCTTCCTCTCCCTTTCTTTTCCCCCCTTCTCTCACGACTTGTTATCTTTTGTTTCTCACGCTCTCTCTCTCTCTCTCTTTTTCTTTCTTTGTCCCGCCCTCTCTCCTTTTCTCTCTCTTCTCTCTCTCTCTCTCTCTTCCTCTTTTCCACCCCTTTTCTCCCACTCTCTGTCTCTGTCTTTCACTCTCTGTGTCTTTTTAACTTCTTTTGCTCTAACTTTCTTTTTTCCTTTTCTCTCTTTTCTCTTTCTCTCTTCCTACCCTTCGCACTTTCCTTTCTCTTTTCTCTGTCTTTCTATTTCTCTTTGGATTTCTTTCTTCCCCTCCCTTTCTTTCCCCCTCTCTCATGACTTCTCCTTTTATCTCTTGTTTCTCACACTCTCTCCCTCTCTCTTTCTTTGTCTCTCCTTTTCCCTCCCTCTTTTTCTTATTTCTTTATCTCTCTTTTTCTTTCTCTTGAATCTACTAGTCCGGCCCCCGACAGAATGTTCTATCGTGTGGCCCCCGAGTTCAAATGAGTTTGACACCCCTGAGCTAGCAGGTGCATGGGAAAGTGCTGCCCCCCCTGCACGGGCAAAAAACAGGAACGACGACCTCAGTTTAGAGGGGGAGGGGGGGAAATGCTGAAGAAAGAAGTAAAAGAGAAGAAAAAGCAGCTTAGCGTAGCGGGAGGCTGTTCTAAGAAAAGGAAAGGACGCTGAATAGCGAAGGGAGGGAAGGATGAATGGACGTGTTGGGGAGCTATTGTGGTCATTTTGTGAACAGGGTGTTAGTAAGCTAAGTGTTGGGCTGTGATTTACCGAGCCGAGGCCAGCGCAGTTGAAGTGTGCGAAAAATAGCTGTTTATAAGCCTCACTCGGTTACCAGAGAAAAAAAACAAGCCCGTGTCAGAGACCGGAAACAGATACAGGACCCAATCGCGTGACGTTCTCACACAAGCCTTTTATTTTACAGGAAATGGGGAGTCATGCATGTTAGGAAGCCGGTCTGGCGTGGAAGGACAGGAAGCCAGAGGCCGACGAGATCGATTCCAATAGCCCGAGTTGATACTGGACAGATCGGGTCGATCCCGGACAGGAAGAGACAGACAGGATTGACAACACATCAGGATATCGATAATTAACAGGAGAAACTAGACGGAAACGAAAACTGGAGAAAATAATAAACAGAAACAAAACTGGAACCCGAAATTAAACAGGACAAAAATAAACGGGAACAATACCGGACAGGAAATACCAACAGGAACAGGACCGAGTTGAAACCCACGTCTTGCGGGGCAGAAGTTCATTGACGGACTGACAAAGGAAGAGTGAGAGCGCTGAGCTTAACTAGAAGGAAAGCCAATCTGTCAATGAGCCGCAGCTGGTGCCACACAGGCGGGGCTAATTGGGCGCCATGGCAACCGTGACAAGTTCCCTGTTTAAATCACAAAATTTTACATTTATTTTTGTAGTATTGTACACGTATTTTTGTCGTATTTCTGGACATGGATTATTATAATATATATATTTTTTTCTGTAGAGATCGATTCCAATAGCCCGAGTTGAAAACCTGTACGTTTTTGCCGTACAAAGTACGTTTATTATGCATTTTAAGAAGTGTACGACGTACGAGAAAATCCGTACGGAAAAACGCAAATTTGTCAATGATGGGTACCATCCGGTATACACCGACTATCACGAAACGGCAAATCAATCGAGTTAAACGAGTTTGCCGCGGTAGCCTCTATCTCGGTATCGTTTTTTTCGTTGCAAACGAAGCGAGCGCTTTGATGTAGTGAAAGGAAGTCCGTCTCTTTTTGTCTCACAACAAAATGTTAATTAACAATATATATAATATAACTTAACGAAACACATGTACAATATAACATGTTAAACTACATAAATAAACACATTTAAAAATATGGTGTAAGATTTTTTTGTATTTTGTTTTGGGGGTCATTGAGCGCGACAGGTATGATATCGGACAGATGGAGTCGATACCGGACAGGAAGGGACAGACAGGAATGACGACAAATCAGGATATCGATAACTAACAGGAGAAACTAGACGGGAGTAAAACCTGGAGAAACTAATAAAGAGGACCAAAATGGACGGAAACAAAACGGGTACCCGAAATAAAACCAGACAAAAATAAACCGGACTGAAGATATCAACAGGAAATCAGGACCGAGTCAAAACCCATGTCTTGTGGGGCAGAAGTTCGTTTGACGGGCTGACAACCAAAGCAAGAGAGCGCTGAGCTTTATCTAGACAGAAAGTCAAGCTCTCAACGGGCCGCAGCTGGCGCCACATAGGCAAGGCCAATCGGGCACCATGGCAACCGTGACACACACGGGCGGGGTCAATTGGACACCATGGCAACCATGACGCACACAGGCGCAGCCAATAGGGCGCCATGGCAACCATGACACAATCGTGTTTAAACCCGATTAATTCTTCTAAGTTATATTGCAATACATGTGTTTTTGACTGAACTGCTAAAAAAATTATTGGTTTGAAATGGAAAACTGTATACTCACCCTTTCTATTTCCATCAACTAACTCACTTAATAATTTCATATTTTGTCGCTGTTGTGCGAAATAAATTATTTGTTTTTGCATTCATGGAATATTTAGAATTTTAAAAAATGCATTTATTGAATAATGTAAAAAAGAATCCCCAAAATGGAGATATTTTCACATGACAATGTTTTTCTTTGCGGCTGGTTGGTTAGTGGGGCACAGTTCTGAGGTCATGAGATCGAAGCTTCCTGGGTGGAGTTTGCATGTTCTCCCTTTGCTTGCGTGGGTTTCCTCCCACATTCTAAAAACATGCATTTGAGAATTAGATTTTTGTCTCTGTTCCCTGAGACTGGCTGGCAACCAATTCAGGGTGTCCCCTGCCCACTGCCCAACGATGGCTGTAATGGGCTCCAGCACCCCCGCGGCCCTACTGAGGATAAGCGATGTAGATAATGGATGGATAGGATACAAAGTTGGGCACGACAATGCAATATTATTTTTTCAGCGTCAACAAGTGCCAAATGACCACCCCCTCGAAAGGATTAAAAAAAAAAGTGGATTTTGCTCACAAAATGGATTTTCTCGATTTATTAGAATATGCTTTCCACATTACTTCTATCCCCAGGGTAAATTTTGTTTTTTTTGTACAGCAGCGAAATGAATTGCCTCAGCCCACCAAATAATCCTAATGTCAAAAGTATCATCCAAGAAATAAAAATAACTGAAGGCATGAGAACGACAGCAGCAACGTGGGAGGAGATGAGTCAACTCCAAATGAATGAATAACTGCGTGTGATGGCGGAATCCTACTTTCGAAATCGAAATTATTGATAATCTTACTTTGTTTAAAGAGAGATTTTTGACAACAAACGAGGCTTTTTATAGGGTTGGATTTTTTTAGGGTTTGAGTAATTCGATGATGTACTCGATTATTTGATTTATCGATTATCTGTGCCAGGAATGGTTGCCCTGATTAAGATAAAGCAAATTTTTCCTGATTACTGATGTGACCCACCTGTCCCGTTTTTTTGCTCCCGGCTTCGACCCGTTTTTGATCCTGATCACGTCTGCTCTCCCGTTCCGACTTTCGACCTCTTTTGGTCCCGGACTACGTCTTCTCTCCTATTCTGGCTTACGACTCGCTTCTGACCCCGACCACGTTTTTGCTCTCCTGTCCAGGCTTCTGACCCGTTTCCGCGGTCGGAGCACAACCCGAGTTCCAAAGTGACTTGCTTCCCGCGTCCAGCGAACACCGGATCTTTCTTCCAATAAAACTTCTGAGAAACGCAACGCAAGTGGATCCTTTCTCTGTTCTGGTCGTGACAAAATGTGCTTAATTTTTTTCTAATTAAAATCAAAATTACACTATGTAAAAATATCAAGTATTATTTTTCCTATCTACTAAGTGAAAACAAATATTAAAGATTGAATCAGTTATGATAAAAGTGCAGAGACACAAACATCCTAGACTCAAAAATAATTCTCAAGTCCGTCCCCTGTTGTCAGTCCGTCTGAAATTCTCCGTGTAAACAAAGGCTAGCCTTTTTCGACCCTGACTCCCACCTGTCCCGTTTTTTTGCTCCCGGCTTCGACCCGTTTTTGATCCTGATCACGTCTGCTCTCCCGTTCCGACTTTCGACCTCTTTTTGTCCCCGACTACGTCTTCTCTCCTATTCTGGCTTACGACTCGCTTCTGACCCCGACCACGTTTTTGCTCTCCTGTCCAGGCTTCTGACCCGTTTCCGCGGTCGGAGCACAACCCGAGTTCCAAAGCGACTTGCTTCCCGCGTCCAGCGAACACCGGATCTTTCTTCCAATAAAACTTCTGAGAAACGCAACGCAAGTGGATCCTTTCTCCGTTCTGGTCTTGACAAAATGAGCTTAATTTTTTTCTAATTAAAATCAAAATTATACTATGTACAAATATCAAGTATTATTTTTCCTATCTACTAAGTGAAAACAAATATTAAAGATTGAATCAATTATGATAAAAGTGCAGAGACACAAACATCCTAGACTCAAAAATATTTCTCAAAATGAGAGAAAAATCTGGGGTCTAAAAATCTTGTATTACTTAAAGATTATTCCTTTTCCCTTGAGGTACAAATACAGCAAAATTTGTGAGTATCTAGTAAAATTGGCAAAATATTTAATATACTTAGTACACTTTATTGTCACGGTTGCCATGGCGCCCAATTGGCCTTGCCCGTTTGGCCCCAGCTGCGGCTCGTTGACAGATTGGCTTTCCTTCTATTTAAGCTCAGTGTTCTCACTCACCTTTGGTCAGCCCGTCAACGAACCTCTGCCCCGCAAGACGTCAATTTTGACTCGGTCCTGTTTCCTATTGGTTTTTCCTGTCCGGTATTGTTCCCGTTTATTTTGTCCTGTTTAATATCGGTTTTTAGTTTCGTTCCCGTCTTTTTTTTCCTGTTTAATTTTGATATCCTGTTTTAATATCAATCCTGTCTGTTCTGTCCTGTCCGATATCTGCTCGGCAATTGGTATCGATCTCGTCGGCCTCTGGCTTCCTGTCATTCCATGCCAGACTGCTGCCTAGCGTGCATTACTCCCTATTTCCCGTGACGCATTTGGGTCCTGATCCTGTTCCGGTTCATCACATTTATATATGGCAGCTATCATTAGTAAATGCAGTTCTATAGAGATGCTAATGCATTATCAACTCACTTCTCTGTTGTTAATAAACAGACACTGCATATTTTTTTATTTTATACTGTTTTGATCCCGACCACGTCTGCTCTCCCGTTCCGGCTACGACAAGTTCTGATCCCGACTACGTCTGCTCTCCCGTCCCGGCTTTTGACCCATTTTTGATCCCGACTACGTCTACTCTCCCGTCCTGGCTTATGACTCGTTTCTGATTCCGTTATTACTTTTGGCCTTTTTTTTTTAGTATAACCCAACTTTCCATATCTGGCTACATACCATACATACCTACCATAACTATGTGTTAAGACAATGTACTGACAATTTAAAATGAAAACAAAACTAAAAACGGACTTGGATTTTTCAGGAATATAATGAAGTAGAGACTGGACCTGAAAATGTACACATTGTTAGACAACCTAAAACGGAAATATGAACTGTTATAAATATTTACGAACAAATTGAGTCTTGCTCTCTCAAGTGTCCATATATTGTCAACTGTTTTTCACCATGACCCAGCATTCTATGGGCCTGTGTGCTAGATGGTGTTGCAATTCCTGGAGACAGAGACCCAAATCATATATTTATTGCCATTTTGACAATCAAAACTCACAAAGTAGGATTCAAATGTATTTTTATTATTGGTTACAGATAACAAAAATGTTTTACAAAATGCATTACTTATTATACCCCGTCTTTGTCATTTCTTGCCCGTGATTGCTCCGTTGCCACACGTGCCTGTGAGATACCGTTGCGTGAAGTGTTGCAGAATATAAACTTGCATTTGTAGAATAGATTTGCATACATTTGTTCTGGAGACTTGCTAAAATGTAGAAAGACTTGCGTACAGTTGGGAGAAATGTTGCTTACATCTCGGGAAGGTCTCGGCGGACGAATTAGTATAAAAAATCCTCCTTAAGGGAGGACAAGAGATAACGGCAAAGGGCAAGGTGACATAAACTGGCATAAACTTAAAAACACTTCCAAATAAGGACGGAACCCTGGGCATGTACACGTGAAAGGGTGTAGCGTGAAAGGGGCGGGGCTAGATCCAGTTACACATGCTGTGTTGAAACTATAAAGACCCACGCATATCTGAGAATCGCTGAGTTTTCTTGTTGAAATTGTTGTATCAATAAAAAAGAGCTCCCTCTGACGTCATTTGATTCCTGCATTCTTTGAACATGTATGAGACGATTTCTCGACATATCTTCTTCAACAAATTGGTCTTATCTTCATCAGAAGTTACTGCCACCTTGTGGGTGTTTTGG
This sequence comes from Urocampus carinirostris, assembly GCF_059441175.1. NCBI lineage: Eukaryota > Metazoa > Chordata > Actinopteri > Syngnathiformes > Syngnathidae > Urocampus > Urocampus carinirostris. The sequence continues at coordinate 3,919,443 of NC_142356.1, forward strand.
AGAACTACTTTGATGCAATCTGATTAAATAGTGGTCGCGGGGGTACAGTCATTCAAAGTGGCCCGGTCAAACGGGGGCGCCGGCGCTCCCATGGCACTAAGAGGGTAAAGGAAAAGACAGTTTTAAAAATGCTATAATTTTGGTAGTGCTTGAGTCAAATTTGTTGGTGCCAAAAAGTTATAATATTATTATTAAAGCTTTGAAAACTCTCTCGGTGTACCGTCTTTCTTTGTAAATATGTGTGACCATGTATAATAAGTATTTGCAACTGTATATTTTTGTAATGTATTTATTTGTATTTATTTTGGACACCTATTCTGATAAGTCTTGCACTGACCAATTAAAAAGAAAGGGCGTAACAGACGCGGGGGATGACGGGAAGTGGGGACCGGTAAAGGTGAGTGTTTGTGGACACGGCAGACAAAAGTGGATATATATTTTTCCCACCCTTACCTTTGGAAATATACACTTTTTTTCCTTGGATTACTTTTAACGGGACCTGGATTCTGCAGGTCTGCATCATATCTTAACTACCGGTATCATTTTCCGTTCATTCTGCCTGCTGTGGTTGTTGAACTGAATACTTCATGTTCAGTTTCAAACGCGGGCCTCAAAGTAGGGTTTGGGTTAATTGTGTGATTGTGTAACAAGTTTTAGCGTGGGCACACGCGGCTTATATACAGGTGCGGCTTGTGTACATACAAAAGCGGTTATCCTCTTAAAATGTGGTGGGTGCGGCTTATAATCAGGTGCGCTCTATCGTCCAGAATTTACGGTAAATGCAGATCATTTCATTTTCATTTTATTATTTCTCTCAAACATTTAAGTCATTCTAGAACCAACCCGCGGGGCGTTAACCCCAACCCTCGGCACGTAAACCGATAGACAAGAAAAACGCCGAGTGCCCTTTCTTCCCCTACCTGTCTACCCATGCTGTGTGAGGAATGCTGAATTCTTTCTTTTTTTTTTCTTCCTCCCCACGCCGTTTCCCACCGTGGGGACCTTGAACAAATATCCACGGTATTAGAACAGCAAGCCCTATGACGAATGGGAGAAAATAGAGGAGGTGCAGGTTGTTTGTGTGTGCCCGAGTACGCTTTCGCCATCCTGATTCGTCCAGAAAGGAAAAAGGATTCCGTGGAGCAATATCCTGCCTTCTATTCCACTGCGGGATTGTGATAAGCGCCAACATACACCTACACACTTGCACTGCAATCATCGCCCCCATCTGACTCTGGCTTATGGAAAGACCGCTTTTTTTTTCTCACAGGAGGTCTGAGGTACAGTAATCCCTCGGTTATCGCGGTTAATGGGGACCGAGACCACCCGCGAAAACTAAAAATCCGCGAAGTAGCGGCGCCCCTTCAAAAATGCTTAAAAAAATGTATACAGGTATACAGTATGTTTTTTTTTCTTTAACAGGTCCGTCTTCTGTGTTGCAAGCGTGTTGCTAGTAGCGTTTTGCTACCCTTCACAGGCACGGTTTGGGATGAAAGTTATAATATTATTATTAAAGCTTTGAAAACTCTCTCGGTTTACCGTCTTTCTTTGTAAATATGCGTAACCATGTATAATATGTATTTGAAACTGTATATTTTTGTAATGTATTTATTTGAGACGCTTATTCTAATATGTTTTGCACGGGCGAATAAGAAAGAAGGGGCGGAGCAATCGCGGGCTGACGGGAAGTGGAGGAAAGGTGAGACATGTTTGTGGTCGCGGCAGACAACAGTGGATATATATTTTTCCCACCCTTACCTTTGGAAATATACTTTTTTTCCCCTTGGATTATTTTCAACGGGACCCGGACTCTGCAGGTCTGCATCAAACTTTAAGTACCGGTATCATTTCCCGTTCATTTTGCCGGCTGTGGTTTATGGACTGTGTATTTTATATTCAGTTACAATCGCGGGACTCAAAGTCAGGTTTGGGTTAATTTTGTGATTGTGTTACATGTTTTAATGTGGGCGCATGCGGCTTATATACAGGTGCGGCTTGTGTGAGTACAAAAGCGGTTGTCCTCTTAGAATGTGGTGGGTGCGGCTTATAATCAGGTGCGCTCTATAGTCCGGAATTTACGGTAATCAATTTACACAGAATAGGACTGCGGCGAAACCACTACGAAGCATTCAGTATGCTTGTATTAACCGCTCTCAACCACATGCAGCCATCGCAGATCATTTCGCTTGTTAACACTACCGGTTACATATTGAAAATAAAAACAGTGAAAATGTGATATTTGATGAGTGTTTGTGAAGCGTTTTGGGAAACAACAGTTAAAAAAATGGTCTGTGTTCATTTTAATGAAAGTGAAAGAGCTACCTTCTGACAATAGCAACATACTTTAGCTAGCGGCATCGAACGGCTTTTACAACAAACGCCCGAAACCGCACACAATCAGCCGTGTTTAGGTAGTACATTTAACCGCTCGCTTTTGGTAAAAAAAAGTCAAACTTGAGATGAAATGTGACAGAAGAGGATATACTTACGTCGCGTCGCCGAGTTCCTCCTTGATAAACTGAGCGCCACATAAGAAGGGGGTGAGGTGGGAGGAGTTGAAGGAGGGGAGGGGGGTTGAGCGAAGCGGTAACTCACCATGACTAAGCATTGTGTCAGGGCCTCCCCCTCCCCTTCACAATAAGAGTGTCCACACCGTGTCCTCAGTTGACATAAGCTCGCGCTCAATGGCGTCAAGTCAATAAATGCTTTGATTGAGAAGGTAAGGTATATTTTTTAGACCCGCGAAGCTCTGAACCCGCAAAAGTGGAACTGCGAACCTGCGAGGTTCCACTGTATTGGCGTTTCGAGAACCTCCTCCTCTTGTCCTCGGTTCCTCCTCCTTTGCCCTTCCTGCCCTGGAGCGTTCCCACTTCCTGACAGAGCAGTTAATCAAGCCAGGTCCCGGTAGGTCCATTTGGTGCTCGTGTCCAGATGTAGACTTTCATTTGCGCGGTGACGAAGGATCTTTCTAGCAGGGCTGTCATTTATCACTCTTGGCAAACTCCTCCACTTCAAAGTACGGTTTTTCTTTCGCATCCTAAATGCTGAAGGATATTATCAGGGTTGGGTAGGGTTACTTTAACTGGATTACTTTCAATGACTTTTGGATTACTCCAATACCAAATATGCTAATAAAAGACGAAATAAACTAAATATGAATAAAATGACTCCATTTTGTGCAGGCTTGGGGAGTAACGGAACACATGGAACGGCAAAAAGCTGTTTGGATTGATTTTCATTTTGTTTCTGTCGCATTTTATGTTCGTTTTGCCGGAGATCAAAGAGATCAAAGCCAGGAGAGAAAGCTTACCACGTGTTGTGAGTCATCATTTGATTCATATTTACTTTATTTTGTCTTTTATTAGCATATTTGGTATTGGAGTAGTCCAAAAGTCATTGAAAGTAATCCAGTTAAAGTAACCCTACCCAACCCTGCATTTTATGTTAGTTTTGCCAGAGATCAAAGAGATCAAAGCCGGGAGAGAAAGCTTACCACGTGTTGTGAGTCATCATTTGATTCATATTTACTTTATTTTGTCTTTTATTAGCATATTTGGTATTGGAACAATCCAAAAGTCATTGAAAGTAATCCAGTTAAAGTAACCCTACCCAACCCTGCATTTTATGTTAGTTTTGCCGGAGATCAAAGAGATCAAAGCCAGGAGAGAAAGCTTACCACATGTTGTGAGTCATCATTTGATTCATCTTTAGTTTCTTTTGTCTTTTATTAGCATATTTGGTATTGGAGTAATCCAGAAGTCATTGAAAGTAATCCAGTTAAAGTAACCCTACTCAACCCTGGTGTCATGTGTACTGATGTGACTCAGCTGTGCCCGTTCCAACTGCCACGGGTTCTGATTGGCTCCTGATCAGTATTTTTACCCAGTCCTGTCTTTGTGCTGTGATTCTAATTCCGCTCTTCTGCTTAAACTTAAACTTCCCAAATTCATTCAATACGTGGACTGCCCAAATGGGGAAAAAACACTGGACCGTGTGTACAGTAAGATCAAACATCTAGTTGGATCCGGCCATTCTTGTCTGTCCCTCACCCCCTCATCCACCCCTCCGGAGAAAAACAAAGCCTATGCACCAAGGACAGTACAAACATCTTTTTTGTTCCTTTATCTCTTTTTCTGTTGATAAGAGAGTACTCGGTTGGTCTGGACACATGGAGAGGATGGATGAGGAGCGAATGTTGAAGAGGATCTACGGAGCAGAAGTCAATGGAAGGAGACCAAGAGGAAGGCCGCCATTGACGTGGATGGATGGTGTTATGAGAGCACTGCAGGAAAGAGGTCTAAATATAATGGAAGCTAGAGCTCTTGTTGGTGATAGAAAGGAGTGGAGAGGTGTTGTGAAAGGATAGTGGGATTGTGGACGCGTATGATGCGGCAGGGGTAAACCAGTGAAAGCTGTCGGGCCCTGCTGTTGAACAAAAGAGTGTGTTCTGTCACCCTGACCCGAGTGACATGGCCGCTTTCTTGTGTCCTGTTTCATCTGGAGGGAGGAAAGCATGACCAACTTAGGTGCCGAGGTGCCTAACTTTTGGGTTTGGGTGTTTGGGCATTTGGGTTGGCCATGGTCCCAAAATTTTCGTGTGTGTTTTTTTTTGCTATTTTTTTCCCCTTTTATTTTCTTTGTTATTGTACGTGTTTGTCTTCCTGTCGGTCACCCCTCTTGAGGGATATGACCAAGGTAGATAGATATATAGATTCTCTATCCTCACTCTAAAATGTGGACCTGGAGTGCCACGTCCAATTTCGTTGTCACGATATATTCAACCCATGTTGTAACAATGACAATAAAGGTATATTCTATTCCACAGGCGTCAAACAGGCGGCCCGCAGGCCATATCAGGCCCGCTAAGGGATTGAATCCAGAACACTCAGAGAGACAACACTCAGAGAAGCGCAAGAGAAAAACGAGCTGCAAGTTGAAATATGTCAACTTGGTGCCTCGAACAAAGACACTGTGCTTGTATTTTTTTTTCTCTCTCTCTCTCTCTCTCTCTCTCTCTCATCTGTCTCTCTCTCTCATCTTTGTCTCTCTCTCTCTCTTACTCTCTCTCTCTCATCTTTGTCTCTCTCTCTCTCATCTTTGTCTCTCTCTCTCTCTCTTCCACTCTCTCTCTCTCTCTCTCTCTCTCTCTTCCACCCCTTTCCTCCCACTCTTTGTCTCTGTCTCTTTCACTCCCCGTGTCTCTCTTTTTTCTCTTTCTTTGTTGCTCTTTGTCTCTTTCGCTCTCGGTGTCTTTTTAACTTATTTTGCTCTAACTTCTTTTTTTTCTTTTTCTCTCTTTTCTCTTTCTCTCTTCCTACCCTTTGCGCTTTCTTTTCTCTCCTTCTGTCTTTCTATTTTTCTTTGGATTTCTCTCTTCCTCTCCCTTTCTTTCCTCCTCTCTCACGACTTTTTATCTTTTGTTTCTCACGCTCTCTCCCTCTCTTTTTTGTCCCGGCCTCTCTCTTCTTTTCCCTTCCTCTTTCTCTTATTTCTTTATCTCTCTTTTTCTTTCTCTTTAATCCACTAGTCCGGCCCCCGACAGAATGTTTGTTCTATCGTGTGGCCCTCGAGTTCAAATGAGTTGGACACCCCTGTTCTATTCTATTCTATTCTAAACGAAAGCCATCGATTTGCCCAACCCCTGCCCACCTCGCTCCCCCTCTGTCACTAAGTTTTACAAGTCAGCGATTTTGAGGTATGAAAAATTGCTCCTCCTCTCCTGAAATCTTAAATTTCAAACCGAATTTGACTCCGGTCCCTTCGCATTAGCGTCTCCGGCGCATCTTGCACCCCCGTGCCCTTTTTGCACAGGCGCCGACACGCATGCATGCCGACTTATTTTTCTGGTGAAAGGCAAAGGCACTTAGTCCAACGCCGCGTGACTCCCCATGTGATGTTCATCCCCGACCGCCGTTTCATTAGCCGGGAGCCCGGCGCGCTATTCCGGGAGGGGACGCCGCATCTTTGTCGGAGACCGAGACGTCTCCAATGGCAACTGAGACCTATAGGGCCTCCCGCTGTGCATCGGATTGGCTTGATCTTTTGACGTTGGCCGGGTGCATACGTCTGGACGTTAGATGAAAAGCGGTATTTCGGTGGCGAAGCAACCGGTGGGGTGTAGTCGGCAGTGTTCTGCTTTGCCCGCGTCCCTGCGTCCTAGACGCATCATTTTTACTGGGGACGCATTGTGTCAAATCAACGTGCGTCCTTAAATTACCGTATTTCCCGCACTATAAGGCGCACCGGGTTGTAGGGCGCACCCCCAAAAAAGTTTTTGGTCCTATATTTTCCATACACAAGGCGCACCGGATTATAAGGCGCTACAACGGGAACATCGACAAAACAGTCATATCATTCAATCAAACGTATTACTCCCTTAACATTCCGAAAGCTTGCAAAGAAGCAAATATGTGTCTCAGACATGTACGGAAACAGTGTCTGTACGATGTCACCAAACAAACATTTCTTAGTTTCCATTTGATTTTTTGCTAGCAACTGTGTCCAGTCTATGGTCCATCCCAGTGAAGTACGGTCTATTTCAGTCTCTATTCTAGTCTCCAGTCCAGTCTGAAGTACAGTGGGCAGTCCAGTCTCCTGTTCAGTCTCCAGTCGAGTCAACTGTCCAGTCCAGTCTCTGGACTATTCAAGTACGGTCTTAAGACTAGTAATATCCAAGCTTCAGTCTAGTCTCCAATCCAGTAACTAGTTTCCAGTCCAGTCTCTAGTCCTGTCTGCATTCCTGTCCAGTCTCCAGTCCAGTCTATGGTCCATCCGAGTGAAGTACGGTCCATTTCAGTCTCTATTCTAGTCTCCAGTTCAGTCTGAAGTACAGTGTCCAGTCCAGTCAACTGTCCAGTCCAGTCTCTGGACTATTCAAGTACGGTCTTAAGACTAGTAATATCCAAGCTTTAGTCTAGTCTCCAGTCCAGTATCTAGTTTCCAGTCTAGTCTCTAGTCCTGTCTGCATTCCTGTCCAGTCTCCAGTCCAGTCTATGGTCCATCCCAGTGAGGTACGGTCCATTTCAGTCTCTATTCTAGTCTCCAGTCCAGTCTGAAGTACAGTGTCCAATCCAGTCTCCTGTTCAGTCTCCAGTCGAGTCAACTGTCCAGTCCAGTCTCTGAACTATTCAAGTCCAGTCTTAAGACTAGTAATAGCCAATCCCTAGGCTAGTACCCAGTCCAGTATCTAGTTTCCAGTCCAATCTATAGTCCTGCCTACATTCCTGTCCAGTCTCCAGTCCAGTCTATGGTCCAGCCCAGTGAGGTACGGTCCAGTCCAGTCTCTATTTTAGTCTCCAATCCAGTCTGAAGTACAGTGTACAGTCCAGTTTCCTGTTCAGTTTCCAGTCCAGTCAACTGTCAAGTCCAGACTCTGGATTATTCAATTCCAGTTTTAAGACTAGTAATATCCAAGCTTTAGTCTAGTCTCCAATCCAGTATCTAGTTTCCAGTCCAGTCATTAGTCCTGTCTCTAGTCCTGTCTGCATTCCTGTCCAGTCTATGGACCAGCCTAGTGAGGTACAGTCCAGTCCAGTCTCTATTCTAGTCTGCAGTCCAGTCTGAAGTACAGTGTCCAGTCCAGTCAATTGTCCCGTCCAGTCTCTGGACTATTCAAGTCCGGTCTTATGACTAGTAATATCCAAGCTGTAGTCTAGTCTTCAGTCCATTATCTAGTTTACAGTCCAGTCTCAAGTACAGTGTCCAGTCCAGTCTCCTGTTCGGTCTCCAGTCTACTGTCTAGTCTAGTCAGGTCCAGTCAATTCTAGTCTAATCGATTCTACAATGCAAAAACAAAGCCTAAGAAAGCTATTTAATAAAAAATTGTACTAATATTATTAGCCTGTAGGATTACCCATCGATTGATGCTCTTAATTTAAAGGAACAGCGCATAGACTTCATTTATATGTTAGGTGAGATGATAGAGTGTTGCTGTTTCAATGCTGCAATTGATATATTGCTTTCTTGCTCTGCCCATCAAATCACAAACAAGATGTTCCTTTAATTGCGAATCAGACTGTGCCTTACCAGCAAACCGACCTGACCGCACGTCGCAGCAATGAACATGTTAGAGATGAGCCGGCGAGGGAAGCCATGCCACATATATCGATCGCGCCGGGTAATTACAGCGCGATTTATTACCGCGGAAGCAGAAAAAGGGAGGGGAACGCGATGCCATCGGATGCAGGCGAAGATGGAAGCCGCAATATCGGGAACGGCCTTGTAAATCGGCTTTTTTCGGGGCCGAGAACAAGGTCAGCGCGAGACGGGAACGGATCTCTTTCCTCGGACGGTCCCTCCGGTGCGATCGGATCTCTTTGCCGCTTCCTGACATCCTTCTTTTGGTTGCGTTACGGACAGGGTTAGGTAGGGTTACTTTAACCGGATTACTTTCAATGACTTTTGGATGACTCTAATACCAAATATGCTAATAAAAGACAAAAGAAACGAAATAAGAATAAAATGATGACTCACAACACGTGGTAAGCTTTCTCCCCTGGCTTTGATCTCCGTCAAAATGAACATAAAATGCGACAGAAACAAAATGAAAATCAATCCAAACAGCTTGCCAACATCATTTTTGCTGTTCCGTGTAATTCGTTACTCCCCAAGACTGCACAAAATTGAGTCATTTTATTCATATTTAGCCTCTTTTGTCTTTTGTTAGCATATTGGGTATTGGAGTAATCCAAAAGTCATTGAAAGTAATCCAGTTAAAGTAACCCTACCCAACCCTGCTATCTATCTAGACATGTATCTGTCTGTCTGTCTGTCTGTCTGTCTGTCTGTCTGTCTGTCTAGACATATATCGAGACATCTATCTATCTATCTATCTATCTATCTATCTATCTATCTATCTAGCTAGCTAGCTAGCTAGCTATCTATCTATCTATCTATCTATCTATCTATCTATCTATCTATCTATCTATCTATCTATCTATCTATCTATCTATCTATCTATCTATCTATCTATCTATCTATCTATCTATCTATCTATCTATCTATCTATCTATCTATCTATCTATCTATCTATCTATCTATCTATCTATCTATCTATCTATCAGGGTTGGGTAGGGCTACTTTAACGACTTTTGATGACTCCAATTCCAAATATGCTAATAAAAGACAAAAGAAAGTAAATATGAATAAAATGATGACTCACAACACGTGGTAAGCTTTCTCCCTGGCTTTGATCTCTTTGATCTCCGGCAAAACGAACATAAAATGCGACAGAAACAAAATGAAAATCAATCCAAACAGCTTGCCAACATCATTTTTGCCGTTCCATGTATTCCGTTACTCCCCAAGCCTGCACAAAATTTAATAATTTTATTCCTATTTCGTTTTTTTTGTCTTTTATTAGCATATTTGGTATTGGAGTAATCCAAAAGTCATTGAAAGTAATCCAGTTAAAGTAACCCTACCCAACCCTGGTTACGGAGGCCGACTTCCTCGCTTCCCGACTGCGGTTTCACCTGAAATCAGCCGTGAGCAAAGTGCTCGTCTCGACTGTATTGCGTGGGCGCACTGTGTGATCCTTTGTGTTGTTTGTGAGAATTAAAATGGAGGGACAAAGCAATGGCTGTTTTTTTTCCTCACATCCTGTGTTCCGTGTACGCCCGACATAAAAGATGGGTGTCCGGGCAGACGTAATGAAGTTGACCTCAGGAAGCTGCCAACCAGACATTGTTATTATTTATATTTTTGGTTGATTATGTCTTGGTATTGTTTGTTGCATCCATTGCCGCCTGGTCATCCTGGAAGGGGGATTACCTCATGTGTTCCCCTTTTTCAAGGTTTTTTCATTGTCCTCATGCTTAGGTTTTGGAGTTTTACCTTGCCCTCATGTCGGTTTCAGATGAGGGGATGGTGTCGTGTCCAGCATGGTCGCCGTGGCGACCGGCTGGCCCCGCCCCCTGGGCACCAGCTGAAGCAGATCGCCTAATTTGCGCGTTTGCTTCTTAAGGGGGGGTTTGGGTTTTGCGGGTGCTGGCTCATTGCATTTTCTGTTCTGTTTTGCTCTGTCCTGTTTTGTTTTAGTCGGAGGAAACCTGTGTTCGCACGTTTTGAGTAAAAGCCTGTTTTGTTAGTATTCCTAGTCTAAGTTTCTGATTGTCTTCAAGCCTTGTTTCGTTTTGTCCCATGAGTGTTGGACAACTTTTATTTTACTAAATAAAAGTATGGATCGTTAACGCAAATAAGTCCTCCCTCCCTGCCTCCTGCCTCCGTTCTGGTCCGGTCTCTGTGACAGATGGTGTCATAATAGTCTGTAGTTTGCAATAATCTGTGGTCTGTGCAGCCCTTTGAGACTCCTTGTGATTAAAGGCCAAACAAATAAACATGACTTGACTTGAGGTTTTGAGTTTTCCCTTGCCCTCATGTAGGTTTTAGATCAGGGGATGGTGTCATAATAGTCTGTAGTTTGCAATAATCTGTGGTCTGTGCAGCCCTTTGAGACTCCTTGTGATTAAAGACCAAACAAATAAACATGACTTGACTTGAGGTTTTGAGTTTTCCCTTGCCCTCATGTAGGTTTTAGATCAGGGGATGGTGTCATAGTAGTCTGTGGTCTGTGCAGCCCTTTGAGACTCTTTGTGATTAAGGGCCAAACAAATAAACATGACTTGACTTGAGGTTTTGAGTTTTCCCTTGCCCTCATGTAGGTTTTAGATCAGGGGATGGTGTCATAATAGTCTGTAGTTTGCAATAATCTGTGGTCTGTGCAGCACATTGAGACTCCTTGTGATTAAGGGCGTCACAGATAAACATGACTTGACTTGAAATTGTATTAATTGTCAACAGGATTGTAATAAAGATTTCAAAGAGGAAAATAAAATATATAAGGCAGAAAAAAATATGTACACGGTAGTGCTTAGAGACTGGCTCATAGTTGTACAATAACCGTGAATGATAAATGTACTGCATTTCTATAGAGCTTTTCAAGTTAATGAAGACCTCCCAAAGCGCTTTACAATGTGCTTCACACTTTCCCTTTGTACACACTAACTAACCGATAGCAGCCGTGCAAGGCAACTACCTGCTTTTGGGGCATTAGAGATTCAGTTTCTTGCCCAAGGACACTTCGACACATAATACGGAGGAGCCGGGAATTAAACCTCTTGATCCCAAGACGAGCGCTTTGCCTCCTGAGCCGCCCTGAAAGAAGAGTGCATCATAATAGTGCAATAAAAAGAAGTACAAAAACATTTAGCTACAAAAAAAAAGAAAAGTCACATGGTATACATATTCACAGTTTTATTTATGAGCAACAGAAAAGAAGAAAAAAAAATAGTCGCACATTTTTTTATTGTTTTGTGTGCTCTTTTTGGGTGGTGATGGCCCTGGGGTAGAAGCTTTCTCTGAGCCTGTCTGTCCTTGTTTTGAGGAACTTCCAGCGCCAACCTGGGGAAGTGTCTTTTATATCTATTCTATTTATAGTGATTTGCTTATATTTATATATATAATATCCATTATTATCCATCCATTATCTGCACCGCTTATCCTCAGTAGGGTCACGGGGGTACTGGAGCCCATCCCAACTATCTCTGGGCAGTGGGCAGGGGACACCCTGAACTGGTTGCCAGCCAGTCGCAGAGCACACAGGGACAGACAATTCGTTCATTCACACCTAGGGACAATTTGGACCGGCAAATTAACCTGATAATGCACGTTTTTGGAATGTGGGAAGCAACCGGAGTGCCCGGAGGAAACCCACGCAAGCACGGGGAGAACATGCAAACTCCACAGAAAGGCTGGTAGCTGGATTTGAACCCATAACCTCAGAACTGTGCTGCACACGCGCTAACCACTGTGCCGCGATGCTGCCCATATATATATCATATATTATATTATAATGTCATCATCCTTCCAATCTCCTTTTTCTTCCACTCGGTCGCTTTACTTCCACATCCTCTCACATTTAGTGACCCTATAACTCGGGTTTGCGAGACCTTTCGGTCTCCCGCCCCCCTTTCTTTGCCTTGCTGTAGGGAGTAGAGATAGAGAGGAGAGGATCCCCAGTCCCCTCGCTCCCTCCATTTTAGTCGCCTCTCACGACAGGCAGCGGACCACGGTGGGAAAATTCTCACACCTCCTAGGGAGAGAGGGCCCCTTACCACAGGACCATAGATAGATAGATAGATATAGTATCTTTATTTACATATATGGATGTATTTATATTGATGGCTCTGCTACGGTATCTTAAGCCGGCAATGCCCTATAGACCGGGCAGAGAGCAGCCCATGATCTTTTGGGTGGTGTTGATTACTCTCCGTATGTTTCTCCTTCCCGCTGCAGTGCTCCCAGCATAACAGGCGGTGATGCCCACCCTCAATGTAACAGAAAGTCTTTGGTATAAACGCTTCAGTTTATACGAGTCAAGGCCCGAAGCATTCTCCTGGTTTTGTTTTATACTATCCTATTTTAACGATAGCACCGGCACCGTTCCATTACCGGAGTTGTTAATCTAGACAGCGGCGATATGGCTCTTTAATGGTGCACGTGTATTTTCTTATCAGTCTTAGGGCGCAGTATCGATCGGGCTAAAGAAAGCTGGCTCTAATGCGCGCTGTGCAGGAGGTTGGGGCAGCTTTCACTTAGCCCCTGAGCCCTTCGCACAACATCTATCTGTCAACATTTCCTGGCATGCCAAGGTCAAGCTCGACCGGCACATAGGTGCACACAAACACACGGACGTCAGGAAATTTGAGACCGAAAGCTTCGAAAGAGATTGTCTTTAAACGTTTACAAAGGCTGACGAAGACCGTTGTTGTGAGCGTTTGCATGGAAGCCCACGAGTGCCAAAAATGCATTCAATGAAAATGACATTGTGAATTTACAGGCAATTAGACGACACATTTTATCATATTTTTTAATATATTTTTTAAAATGATGTAATGAAATGAAATGAACTGATCTGCATTTATATAGCGCTTTTCAAGTCAATGACTTCCCAAAGCGCTTTACATTGTGCTTCACATTTCCCAATAGCGGCCGTGATCTGTGCAGCCATGTAAGGCGCTAACCTGCTTATTGGGGTTAATTGGGGGTTCAATGTCTTACCCAAGGACACTTCGACATGTAACACGGACAAGCCGGGATTCGAACTGGGATCCCTTAATCCTAAGACGATCGCTCTACCTCCTGAGCTACTGCCGTATTTAATTCATATGATTTTCTCATCTCATCTCATTAGCTGCACCGCTTATCCTCAGTAGGGTCGCGGGGGTGCTGGAGCCCATCCCAGCAATCATCGGGCAGTGGGCAGGGGACACCCTGAACTGGTTGCCAGCCAATCGCAGGGCACACAGGGACAGACAACTCGCTCGCTCATTCACACCTAGGGACAATTTGGACCGGCCAGTTCACCTGAAATGCATGTTTTTGGAATGTGGGAGGAGACAACCCACGCAAGCACAGGGAGAACATGCATTACTGAAAGTACATATTAAAAAGAAAATAAAAAATATAAAGTTAATAATAATAATAGTTCTTTAATCTGGTTAATCATTTTGCCCATTAAGTAATATTTTTTATAGTTTTACCTTGAAAAAACACATTTAAAAAACTGTATAATATTTCAATGTATTTTACAAGAACATCAAATTAAATTAAATATAATAAAATAAGAATAACTTATTACTCATTGATTTATATTTTCAATGCAGTAAAGAAATGATATATTGAAATAAGATTATTATATTGCTAAAAAAATGTTTAAGTAAAACAATTGAGGGCAGCACGGCAGCGCAGTGTTTAGCGCATGCGCGGCACAGTTCTGAGGTCATGTGATCAAACCTCCTGTGTGGAGTTTGCATGTTCTCCCCGTGCTTGCGTGGGTTTCCTCCCACATTCCAAAAACATGCATAAATTGGCCGGTCCAAATTGTCCCGAGGTGTGAATGAGCGAGCGAATTGTCTGTCCCTGTGTCCCCTGCCCACTGCCCGAAGATAGCTGGGATGGGCTCCAGCACCCCCGCGACCCTACTGAGGATAAGCGGTGCAGATAATGGATAAATGGATAAAACAATTGACATTAAATTCAAATAAGCTATTATGACAGGTATAATTTTCCCAAATTTCAATATATTCAACTGCGACATATAGTATATATTCTAGTAAATAGATATCAAAGAATATTAAGTGCACTATATTTTCTACCCCCATTTTAACGAAAATAGTCATATTACATAATTGCTTGTTATTGAGCAAATTGTTTATCATTTCAAAAGGTTGTTGCATTTTGGCACCCTTGGGCTTCCATACATTTGTGTTTCTTACGTCTAATTGAAACAAAAGTCCGTAGAGAATTTCTCACAAGTAAGATGGGAGTACGTCGTATTTTTGCTGTTCCCATTTGAGCGGAAGCAAGCAGCTGCAACTCCCATCTGGGAGCGAGATGATGAAGAAGAAGAGATTGAGTCGCTTCTCATTTATCCGACTCACTTAATGCCCCGCCATGTCATATTTGACCACTAGTTGGCACTGTGGTGTCTGGTTTTGTTGTTTTATTGAAGGAAAGAGGAAGGGCTGCGCCCACAATCTGGTGTTCACCGGGCGCGGGAAGCAAGTCGCTCTCGTACTCGTATTGTGATCCTAACCAGGGTTGGGTGGGATTACTTTAACTTGATTACTTTCAATTACTTTTGGATGACTCCAATACCAAATATGCTAATAAAAGACAAAAGAAACTAAATAGGAATAAAATGACTACATTTTGTGCAGGCTTGGGGAGTAACGGAATACATGGAACAGCAAAAATGATGTTGGCAAGCTGTTTGGATTTATTTTCATTTTGTTTCTGTCGCATTTGATGTTCGTTTTGCTGGAGATCAAAGAGATCAAAGCCAGGAGAGAAAGCTTACCACGTGTTGTGAGTCATCATTGTAGTAATCCAAAAGTAATTGAAAGTAATCAAGTTAAAGTAACCCTACCCAACCCTGATCCTAACACGGAAAAAACAGGTCGGTAGCCGGGACAGGGAGAGCAAGGCGAGGTCGGGGTCGGAAACGAGTCGTTAGCCGGGACAGGAGAGCAGACGTGGTCGGGATCAAAACAGGTGGTAGCGGGAGACAAAAAGGAGCAAAAAACAGGGGCAAGTGTGAGTCAGGGTCGAAAAAGGCTTGCCTAGTATACACGGAGATTGGCAGACGGACTGACAATAGGATTGACAGGACTGGGTTGAAATAGTGACAGGGAGCAGAACCCGCGGCAGTTGGCACCAAATGAGTGGGCACAGCTGAGTCACATCAGTAATCATGACACCACTGTATAAAATAAATACAAATTTCTCGACCCAGCATTTAGATTGTTATGATAGTTGTTGTTGTCATGTATTATGAATATGCATTGCAAGTACTCCAAGGCTTCCTAATTATTGTCAAACAATTTCTCCAAACAAAAAACACGTGTAATAGAAAAAACAATAGAGGAAACTACATAAACCAGAAAACAAAGGAAGAGAAAACAAAATAAAAATTCAGAACAGTGTCGTGACCAGAACGGAAACAGGACCCAATTGCTTAACGTTTACCACAAGTTTTATTGAAGGAAAGAGGAAGGGTGTTCGCTGGAGGCGGGAAGCAAATCGCTCTCGTACTCGGATTGTGATCCGAACACGGAAGTGGTTCTTCCGTAGCAAGCGATGGCGGTGTCATGGACGGAAAAAACAGGTCGGTAGCCGGGACTGGGAGAGCAAGGCGTGTTCGGGGTCGGAAACGAGTCTGTCTGCAAACTACTGTTCATACAAGGCAAGCCTTTTTCGACCCTGACTCCCGCCTGTACCGTTTTTGCTCCCGTCTGTGTCCAGCTACGACCCATTTTTGATCCCGACTACGTCTACTCTCCCGTCCCGGCTTATGACTCGTTTCCAACCCCGACCACACTTTGCTCTTCCAGTCTTGGCTACCGACCAGTTTTTCCGTCCCTGACACTGCCATCGCTCGCTACGGAAGATCCACTTCCGTGTTCGGATCACAGTCCGAGTGCGAGAGCGACTTACTTCCAGCGTCCAGCGAACACCAGATCCTGGGCACATCCCTTCCTCTTTCTTTCAATAAAACTTGTGGTAAACGTTACGCAATTGGGTCCTGTTTCCGTTCTGGTCCCAACACACTGTCCCTTTAAGCAGAGTGAGGGATGAGGGCGGCCCTAATCCATCCCTTCGAAAGGAGAAATTCTGGTCGGGATGAGCCGTTTTGCGCGTTATCTTTTGTTGTCAGCCTGTTTGGAACTGCAGGAAGTGGCTGTTGGAAGTGCATTTTTTATAATTTCGCGAGCCGTGAGACTGTTTTTAAAAGGATGTAAATCTCTGTGGAACGCTTTAAGATGCAAACTATTATTCCTTGCCGGGAGATGTTGTTCCCTGTCATAAGCGGGAATGCAACATCAGGTGGCTTAGAAGAAGCAAAACAGAGAGCTGAATATTTTTTGGGGCTTTGGTTTTCAGAACTTACATAAGCTTCAAAGAATAATATTCAGTGGAAAATCATTCAAATATGTTTTTGTCAAGGATTATAAACACAAGATACTAACAATTTTGAGTCTGAATTAAGGGTGGGCAAACATTTTGATTAGCTGGCTGCAATGAGTTAGAAAATTTTGCATTGAAGCCGAGCAGGAAGAAACAAAAAGACTGATTGATGCATTTACGTTTTTGTATACAGGGGCTTGCGAAACTATTTGCCCCCCTTGAACATTGTGACCTTTTGCCACATCTCATACTTCAAACAAAAAGATATAAAACTGTCATTTCTTGTGAAGAATCAACAATAAGTGGGACACCATCATGAAGCGGAACACACTTTATTGGATATTTTAAACCTTTTTAACAAATGAAAAAGGAAAAAGTGGGTGTGCAAAACTATTCAGCCCCTTTACTTTCAGTCCAGCAAACTCTGTCCAGAAGTTCAGTGAGGATCTCTGAATGATTCAATGTTGATCTAAATGACTAACGATGATAAATGGAATCCACTTGGGTGTCATCAAGTCTCTGTATAAATGCACTTGCACTGTGATAGTCTCAGAGGTCTGTTTAAAGCGCAGAGAGCATCATGAAGAATGAGAAACACACCAGGCAGGTGGGATCCCTTAATCCTAAAACGATCGCTCTACCTCCTGAGCTACTGCCGCCCCAATACAAATATAAACAACACAAAAGCAGCGTTAACCAAATTTCCAGAGAAAAGGGGTGAATCTGCTTTGTGCCCCGGGCTATCTCCAGTGTCATGGTACCCCCTTTACCTCCCAGTGGTATGTCCGTTTTTGCCTCATTCGCAATTTGGTGAACACCTTTTCGAACATGGCCTCGAAACAGCAGTGAAAAGAAAAAACAAGAAGAACCGCTTGCTGGTAGTCACTGTTAAATTAAAAAAGCTCATTATTGTACTGTATTTCCACACCCATTTGGTGCACTGTTTTAAAGGGCGCACTCTCCTTCGTTTGGATAATTTTTTTTGTCAGCTCATATGGCGCACTGGCCTATTGGATGCTAGTCTCACCCGACTGCCTTATTACTGTCATGATTACTGATGTGACTCAGCTGTGCCCGCTCATTTGGCGCCACCCGCCGCGGGTTCTGATTGGCTCCCTGTCACTATTTGAACCCAGTCCCGTCAATCCCCTGTGGTCAGTCCGTCTGCGAATTTCCGTGATACAAGGCAAGCCTTTTTTGACCCTGACTTTCGCCTGTCCCGTTTTTGCTCCCGTTTATCTCCGGCTATGACTCGTTTTGATCCCGACCATATCTGCTCTCCCGGTCCCGACTTACGACCTGTTTTTGATCCCGACCACGTCTGCTCTCCCATTCTGGCTTACGACTCGCTCCCGACCCCGACCACGTTTTTGCTCTCCTGTGCCGGCTACCGACCCGTTTTTTTCCGTCCCAGACACCGCCATCCCTTATACGCAAGATCCACTTCCGTGTTCGGATCACAAGCTGAGTACAAGAGCGAACACCGAATCGTGGGCGCAGCCCTTCCTCATTCTTTCAATAAAACTTGTGGTAAACGGTACGCAGGTGGGTCCTGTTTCCATTCTGCTCCTGACAAAGGGTGCGTATTTAAAAAAAAGTCATATCCTATTTGTGTAGAAGTCTCAAAGGGCTGCACAGACTAAATGAATAAAAAAATAAAAAAAATACTTTTTGGGGCATTTCTCACATCTAAGGTAACTTACTTAACTGCCTGTAAAATATGGTGTTGATATTCAATGTCATTCTGGTCTAGAAGAGTAGAATGTCTTTCTGGGGAAAATGCTGAGTCAACAAAACCAAAGGTTGTCAGGACCAGAACAGAAACAGGACCCACTGGCATGACGTTTACCACAAGTTTAATTAAAACGTTTTATTAAAGGAAAGAGGAAGGGCTGCCACGATCCGGTGTTCGCTGGAGGCGGGAAGCAAGTTGCTCTCGTACTTGGTTTGTGATCCGAACACAGAAGTGGATCTTCTGTAGCGAGCTATGACGGTGTCAGGGACAGAAAAACTGGTCGATTGTCGGGACAGGAGAGCAAAAACGTGGTCGGAGACAAAAAACGACTCGTAACCCAGGACGGGAGAGCAGACTTGGTTGGGATCAAAACGGGTCGTAAGTCGGGACAAGAGAACAGATGTGGTTGGGATCAAAACGGGTCGTAGCCGGAGACAAACGGGAGCAAAAACAGGACAATCGGGGGTCAGGGTAGAAAAAAGGCTTGCCTTGAAAAACAGAGGTTCGCAGACGGACTTACCCCAGGTGACTGACAGGACTGGGTTCAAATTGTGACGGGGAGCCAATCAGAACCCTTGGCGGGGGGCGCAGCTGATTCACATCAGTAATCATGACCAAAGTGCTGAGTCAGCTTTTTGGCGGCATTTTTTTACATCTGAGGTAAAAAAAAAAAAAAGCACCGGGACCAAAAGTGAGCTTGATTGTGGTTTAATCAAGTATTTATCTGTCAGGAAACGAACCCGGAAGCAAGAAGTCAGAACTCATATGCGTTGACGATCTGTCACTTTAATTTAGGAAAGAAAAGTTGTCCAACACACAAATGGACCAAAAACAAAACAAAACAGGTTTAAAGGCAATCAAAAATACAAACTAGGCATTACTCAGATCAAACAGGCATGAACAGGTCTTCAACGAGGTAAAGCAATGGTCTGGCAATGGGCAGTCCCAAAAGCAGCGTTTAAGTACTCCAAAAGCAATCAGTCCAATGCGTCTCAGCCGGTGTCAAGGGGGCGGGGCCAGCTGGGCGCCATGACAACCGCGCAGGACATGACATTATCACAAAGTAAAACACCAGATTACAACCAAATTGTAAAAAAGAAAAAAAATTACCGTATTTTCCGCACTATAAGGCGCACCGGGTTTTAGGGCGCACCCCGAAAAAATAGTTTTTGGTCCTATTTTTGACATACATAAGACGCATCGGATTATAAGGCGCTCCAATGGGAACGTCGACAAAACAGTCAGATAGTTCAGTCAAACTTATTACCCCCTTAACATTCCGAAAGCTTGCAAAGACGCAAATACGTGTTGAGAATACGTGCGGTGTCCGTACGATGTCACTCAAATGCATCGTTCCATCATTAGGAAGGTTAAAGTCTTGGGATTCAAGAAATGCCAACCATTCCTTAGTTTCTATTTTCTTTTTCGCTCGCAACTTTACTGTATATATGACAATAAACACTTGGAATTGAGTTGAATTTAAAAATAGACACTCCATTCCATCCATTATCTGCACCGCTTATCACAGAAACATCGAGTTCAGTCTGAAACAAGATACAGGGATAATATATATAGCCAGAGTAGCTCACTGAAGTCGTTGTGTTCATAATAATGTGCAGCCGTGGTCCTCTTGTATCCGTGAGTTTAGTAAATCCAGGACAATAAA
The DNA here is from genome assembly GCF_059441175.1 of Urocampus carinirostris. Taxonomy (NCBI): domain Eukaryota; kingdom Metazoa; phylum Chordata; class Actinopteri; order Syngnathiformes; family Syngnathidae; genus Urocampus; species Urocampus carinirostris. The sequence goes on from NC_142356.1 coordinate 3,939,311, forward strand.
ATATTTACAAATACAAAATAGTAAAAAAATGCTTTCTGTATGCCGTCAACCACGTGCTATACGTATTCATCTTTTTCGGCCAATTGCAGGCTTTGTTTTGCCGTTTAAGCCAATGCCAGCCTGTAAATGATAAAAAGGATCCGCCCCTTGACCTCCGAATAACTTTAGCCAATAGTGATCGATTCAAATGATGATTGACACATTGGTTAGCCAATGAAACGCCGGTAAATAAATCCCAGCATACACCGCGGACTACTTGGCGTTCGGGGGAAAATCGAGTCGGCGGCTGCAAGTTAGTTGCAAGACTTTGCGAATTAATATTGTTCCATATATAAGGCGCACTGTATTATAAGGCGCATGGTCAGCTTTTGAAAAAAATAAAGGCTTTTAGGTGCGCCTTATAGTGCGGAAAATACGGTAACAGTTTTGTCATCACATTTTTTTGAAACAAAGCCCTCAAACTCCATATTTTGTCGTACCACATTTATTATTTCTGATCATTTTCTCAAACTGGGACCGTCTCCTGCTTACACCCCGCGTTTCATTTCTCATTTTAGGACTTGCCAAGCATTCGGGCCAAGCACAAGTGCTTGCCATTGTAATATGGAGGAAACGGGTGAACAGCATCTCTAATTACACTTCACCCACTGACACTCATTTGCATACAAACACAATCACACTCCAGTCCAAAAGCTTCATTATCTGGGAACTCCATTCTTGTAGGGCTTGATATTCCGCCTCTATATTTCATTCAAGCGCCGCTTTCTCGGCTGCTGCTGCTGCATAATTACCGTAGCAACTGAGAAAATATATTTTTTTTTTTTTACTGTGATGTCTTTACTTTTTTTCCTGCTTACATTATATAAACGGTCGGGGGATCCAGATGCAAAATGAAGTTATTATATGGAGTGTGCATGCATCTGTGTGAGCTTCTGGCGCTTCAAACTATTTTTAAAAAAATCACACTCCACACTGCTAAAAATAGGAAGTGGGGGTTGTCATTTGGGGTGGGGGATCCAGCCCTCAGTGTACATGCGACCACATTTGAGTGTTATATCTTCAGGCAATACTTTTCTTGCCCTGCAGAAACTACCGTAAATTCCAGACTATAGAGCGCACCTGATTATAAGCCGCACCCACCACATTTTAAGAGGTAAACCGATTTTGTACATACACAAGCCGCACCTGTATATAAGCCGCATGCTCCCACAATTAAACATGTAACACAAACACAAAATTAACCCAAACCCGACTCCAAGTCCCGCCATTGAAACTAAATGTCCTTCATTAAAGTCCACAGTCCAAAAATCACAGCCGGCAAAATGAACGGAAAACGATACCGGTACTTAAGGTTTGATGCAGACCTGCAGAGTCCGGCTCCCGTTGAAAGTAATCCAAAGAAAAAAAGTGTATATTTCCAAAGGTAAGGGTAGAATAAATATTTCAGATGAACACATTTATTCACGCAACTCTGTTTTCTTCAACCAACGTTTTACCCCCTCTTCTTTCCTTGTCTGTCCCTCACCTTTAGCGGTCCCCACTTAAACTCGGCACCCCGCGTCTGTTCCGCCCCTCGTTTTTCGTTCACCGGAGCAAAACATATCAGAATAAGTGTCTAAAATAAATACAAATAAATACATTACAAAAATATACAGTTGCAAATACATATTATACATGGGTTACACATATTTACAAAGAAAGACGGTACACCGAGAGAGTTTTCAAAGCTTTAATAATAATAATATAGCTTCGACAGGGCAGTTAATGGTAGCAACACTCGAGCGCCACTAGCGACCGTTACAAAAATTACATAAATCGGTCGCATCACTGAATAAGCCGCGGGGTTGAAAGTTAGGGAAAAAAGTAACGGCTTATAGTCCGGAATTTACGGTATAAATAGTTGTGTTGGAGTCCTAGCGATGATTTCAGTGCAGTGGAGCATCAACAAATGTAGTGAGTTATCATTTTTTGGAACAGGGGTCTCAAACTCGATTTACTTGGGGGTGAGGTTGGGCCAAATCACGTTTTCCACTAGAAAATGTCTATTCTACAGTTATTTTATATATTTTAAACATTTTCTACAGAAGATAATAATAATATGTAAACATATAGAAATAAAAATCTATATGAAGATAAATAAATACATTTGAAATAAATGAATCCAGAATCCGTGATGGCTGCACTTAAATTTTCATATAAGGCTGGGTCCTCAAAATATGATCCCCGGGCAACAATTGGCCCCTGTGTCACGAGTTTAAGGCACTCTGTTTCTGTCAAGTACCAGAACAGGATCAGGACCCAATCGCGTGACGTTCTCACACAAGTCTTTAGTTTACAGGAAATGGGGAGTCATGCACGTTAGGCAGCCGGTCTGTCGTAGAAAGACAGGAGGCCAGAGACTGATGAGATCGATTCCAATTGCCCGAGTTGATACCGGACAGATGGGGTCGATACTGGACAGAACAGGACAGACAAGATAGACAAAGAATCGGGATATCGAAAATAAACAGGAGAAACTAGACGGGAACAAAAACTGGAGAAAATAACAAACAGGACAAAAATAAACGGGAACAATACCGGACTGGAAATACCAACAGGAAAACAGGACCGTGTCAGAACCCAGAACCTGAAATGCATGATTTTTGAACAATTTATTAGTGTTATACAGCTGCAAATAAGTAGTTGAATACCTGTGTATCATCTAGAATTCTGACCCTGAAAGACCTGTTAGTCCACCCATTAGAACTCTATGTACACTCCATTTATCATCCTGAATCAGATGCACCTGTTTAAAGTTGTTAGTTGGATAAAACACCTGTCAATCCCATAAAACCAGTGAGACTTTAACTTGTCACATGGCGAAGACAAAATGGCTGTCCAAAAACAGGCAGAATTGTACACCTCCACAAGGCTGGAAAGGGTTACGGAGCAATTGCCAAGCAGCTTGGTGAAAAAAGGTCCACTGTTGGAGCAATCATTGGAAAATGGAAGAAGCTAAACATGACGTCAATCTCAATCGGAGTGGAGCCCCATGCAACATTTTGCCTCGTGGGGTCTCAATGATTCTAAGAAAGGTGAGTAATCAGCTCAGAATTACACGACAGGAGTTGTTCGATGACCTGAAAAGAGCTGGGACCACCGTTTCCAAGGTTACTGTTGGAAATACAGTAAGACATCATGGTTTGAAATCATGCATGGCACGAAAGGTTTGCCCGCGTAAACCAGCACATGTCAAGGCCCGTCTCACGTTTGCATATGACCATTTGGATGATACAGAGGAGTCATGAGAGAAAGTTTTGTGGTCAGATGAGACAAAAATAGAACTTTTTGGTCATAATTCCACTAAGTGTCTTTGGAGGAAGAAGAATGAAGAGTACAATCCAAAGAACTCCATCCCTACTGTAAACTGAAGGGGATGGTATCATCATGCTTTGGGGATGTTTTTCTGCACATGGGATAAAACAAGTGCACTGCATTAAAGAGAGGATGACTGGGGCCATGTATTGTAAGATCTTGGGGAACAACCTCCTTCCCTCATTCAGAACATTGAAGATGGGTCGTGGCTGGGTCTTCCAACACCACAACCACCCGGAGCACACAGCCAGGAAAACCAAGAAGTGGGTCCGTAGGAAGCATATCAAGGTTCCAGCATGGCCCAGCCCGTCTCCAGACCTGAACCCAAAGTCCTCAGAAAACGTTTGACTTCAGTAATAGGAAACACTACCAAATATTAACATTCATTTTATCAGGTGTTTAAATACTTATTTGCAGCTATATCTTACAAATAAATCGTTAAAAAATAATGCATTGTGATTTTTGCATTTTTCTTTTTAGTTTATTTCTCTCACAGTGGACAACACCTACAATGAAAATTTCAGACCTCTCCTTGATTTCATTTCATTTCATTACATTTTTTTTGTTAAAAACAAGTTTCATTATATATTAAAAACCTATAATAATCCCATAGAGCAAAGCTGTCTCATGTGGCAGATTGTTCTACTATACCACAGGTGTCAAACAGGCAGCCCGCGGGCCAGATCAGGCTCACTAAGGGATTGAATCCGGCCTGCGAGACAACACTCAGAGAAGCGCAAGAGAAAAACAAGCTGCAGGTTGAAATATGTCAACTTGATGTTGCCAAAGCCAGGTGCCTCGAACAAAGACACTGTACTTGTATTTATTTCTCTCTCTCTCTCTCTCTCTCTCTCTCTCTCTCTCTCTCTCTCTTTCTTTTCCACCCCTTTTCTCCCACTCTGTCTCTTTCACTCTCTGTGTCTCTTTTTCTCTTCTTTTGTTGCTCTTTGTCTCTTTCTCTCTCTGTGTCTTTTAACCCTTTTTTGCTCTAACTTCCTTTTTTCCTTTTCTCTCTTTTCTCTCTCTCTTCCTACCCTTCGCACTTTCTTTCCTCATTTCTCTCCTTGTGTCTTTCTATTTCTCATAGGATTTCTTTCTTCCTCTCCCTTTCTTTTCCCCCTCTCTCACGACTTTTTAATCTTTTGTTTCTCACGCTCTCTCCCTCTCCCTCTTTTTCTTTCTTTGTCCCGCTCTCTCTCCTTTTCCCTCCCTCTTTCTCTTATTCCTTTATCTCTTTTTCTTTCTCTTTAATCTACTAGTCCGGCCCCCGACAGAATGTTTGTTCTATCGTGTGGCCCCCGAGTTAAAATGAGTTTGACACCCCTGCACTTTACTTTCAACTTCTTTTTCATATATATGTACTATGTGTTACTTTAACTTGATTACTTTCAATTACTTTTGGATTACTCTAATACAAAATATGCTAATAAAAGACAAAATACACAAAATATGAATAAAATGACTCAATTTTGTGCAGGCTCCGGGAGTAACGGAATACATGGAACGGCAAAAATGATGTTGGCAAGCTGTTTGGATTTATTTTCATTTTGTTTCTGTCGCATTTTAAGTTCGTTTTACCGGAGATCAAAGAGATCAAAGCCAGGAGAGAAAGCTTACCACATGTTGTGAGTCATCATTTTATTCATATTTCGTTTCTTTTGTCTTTTATTAGCATATTTGGTATTGGAGTAATCCAAAAGTAATTGAAAGTAATCCAGTTAAAGTAACCCTACCCAACCCTGTATATACTATATACACAACATGCAGAATACATGAAATTAATTCCTCTTTGCCGCGTGCAAGCATACAATAATGCTCTTATTGTGTAAGTATAATTCTTAAAATAAAGTGTAAAAAAAGACTTGTAGCTCAAAGTTTAAAATGAGATTTCAGTGTTTCCCTCCTCGCATCTCCTTTGTCTTCATCTCAACAACTGCGCCTCACTCAATGATCGCAAAGCCCACACCCCGAATAAACCTTTTGTGCGCCCATTACAATGTGAATGAGGAGGCGAGGCTGGTTTCGCTCGCTCCATGGAGAGAGTGTGCGTCGGTGCAAATAGCTTCGGGGGAGATTGATGAACTAGCGAAGAACAGCTAATCAAGTTAAACTTGCGGGAGTGACATGCTTTGCCCGGCAGAAAGGCATTTGGCACCATTGGGGTATGAAAGGAGGGCTTGGGGGCCGGCCTTGGACGTAAAATAGAGTTGCGCTTAGTGAAATTCTGTTCAGTAAGCAGCAATGTTCCCTGTAATTTTCCATGGGTCTGAGCGTTCACACAAAGTCGGTGAGCAGCGCTTGATACAACAATGAGCAACCATAATCCCAAGTGTGGCAAGATAATTCATTATCAAACATGTCCAAAACTTGACATCAAGTGACATTTTGCTGAGTTTCCAGCGGTGCAATTTTTTTTTTCTCTTTTGAATGAATTGACTCATGTACTATTGCAAACGTCGTTTGTTCTTACAATTCTTTCACAAGATATCCATTTCTTTTTATTTCCTGATATATTTTGTAGCATAATATTAACATTTTTGGAGGCTTATTTAGTCGGTTGTAAGATACAGAACTGTACTTAATCACATTTTTAGTGGAAGTACAATGTTGGCAACAAGATTCACTTGATAGAATTGGAAATGATTTGAACGCAACACAAACTTTTTCTTCTTTTTTTCCGTGTTTTTTTCCTACTTTTTAAAAAATTATTTTCAAAGAAATCTCATTGTGTTTATTTTCTCTGTTCCTTTTTTGTTTTTGTTCTCTATTTACTTTTTTCCTATGTTACTTTCTTTTCTTTTTTTCTGGCCTTTTTTCTAAATTTCTCCTTCTTTTTTTCCTCTTCCTTTTGTTTCTTTTTTATTCAGCTTTTCACTACTTTTTTGTTCTACGCCCCCCTTCCTTTAAGTCCTTTTTTGCATAATTGTACGTAATATTTGGTCATGTTGGGATTAAAGAAGCAAAAACAACCTGAAGAGCCGTTTAGGACCCGAAAGAGCCGGTTCCTTTTAGTGAGCCACGCCGAAGAAGCCGGTTCTTGACAAACTCTACTAACTTTACTTAACTGCGTTCTACTTCGACTCGACTTCAAAATACCGCATTTAGGACACAACGTCAGGGGAACCCGTGTATTTTGACCTTCATGCACTGTAACTTTGACTTAAGTCGCTTCTTAATTTGTAATTTTGAGCCCTGATTTTTGTGCGCTGGCTAGATTTTCTTGTGCGCTGAGAATGTGCAAGCAATTGCGCTCGCGCGCAGCTTAGAGGGAACACTGGTAAGCAGGCATTTTTTCGGCTTCTCCATGACACCAGCGATCCATTTTAATATAACATCATGTTTCCTGCTCTCCTTCACATTAAACTTGAAAGAAGCCACAAAATGTGTGTATTTTTGGACGATAAGGCGCACCCTCAGAGTATTCCTGTGTGAGCTATTTATTTCAAAGAATATATTCCTCAGGCTATGGTACTGCTGATCAGTAGGTATCAAGTTTCTGGGAATGATTTCAGTAAATTATCACTCGGTGGCAGAAATGACGTTGATCAGATTTTTGTCCACACGTCAAGGAGCCCCCACTTTTTGTGTTGCTTTGCTTCCTCTATCCAGCGATTGAGAGTGTGTGGGTGGCGCTCGTTCCTGCAATCAAGTGTTATTTTGCAGGCAAAGTGCCATTGTGTTTGTGGAAAGCATTTCTCGAGTAAAGGGAGTATCACAAATGAAAAAACAAAACAGATAAAAGTTCTTGAAATGCATCCTTTAACAACAACAGAAACCTTTTCTTGGAAACTAGCATTTTCAATGGTAAAAACTATACATATACTTTTTTCTAACATTTTCTAGGGGCCTTAAAAATGAGTCAAAATGGCAAAAAATGGCTAGCTCCCACAATTCTCATTTGACAGAAATGTCTGAGTTGAAAACGAAAATTAATTTGTTATAATCATTAAGGCTTTTATTTACCGAACTCTGACCTTTTGTGACGTCATAATTCCTCGACACGTAATTCATAAAATGATCGACCAGTAGCTGAGCACAAACGGGTAAATATTGCTTCTTAAATTAAGTATTATAACCCCAAAATGTTGTTTTTGAAGAAGCAAATGAGCACAAAAAGGAACAATGTTTGAAAATCCGTCGAGTTGACTTCAAGAGACTGAACTAGTTTACGTAGAATTCCGTTTATTGGGTTTTATCAGTTGTATCAGAAAGTGTTCTGGTGGGTGGGGCAGTGTGTGATCTTGTTTAAACCGAAAAAAACACCTAGGCAATCCCCTCTCTCATGTAATTTTTTTGAGTGATACAACATGAGCGTATCTGCGGAGCTGGCCATAAAGCGCCACTGGTGCGTATCCGCCCATGACGCATCTTTCATCCCACTAACGGGCCATGCTGCTGAAGGAGGAAAGAGGGGCGTTCGTACTTGCGATGAGTCGTTGGCGAACGAAAGGGCTTTATGACCCGGCTCTTTGCAGTGGAAGGACGAAAACGGGCTCCCCATCAATAAGGAATTGGTTCCATTTCTCTTCGCTCGTTTCCTTCTCGATCACTCTCTTTCTCTCTCTCTCGCTACCTCTCTTTCACTTTCCCTTACTCATCCTCTCTCATTCGCTTTTTATCTCCCTTTCTATCTCTCTTCCTCTCCAACTATTTTTTGCTCTATCCCATTATTCCTATCTACCCCTCTTTTGCTTTTTCTCTCTCCCATTTTCTCCTTTTCTCACTCCCCTCACCCCCTCTCAATATCTCTTTTGCTTTCTCTCACATTCCGTCTTTCTCATTTTCCTTTTATCCTCTGTTTTTCTCTCACTCTGCTGTTCGCTATTTCTCTTTCTCCCTCTTTCTCTTACTTTTCCCCCTTTTCTGTCTCTCTCTTTCTCCCGATCTCTATTCCTCTCCTGCTTTCTCCACCCTCTGTCCCTTTGTCTTACTCTCTTCTTCTTTCCCTCTTCTTCTATATTTTTCTGTTTTTTCCTCTCCCCTTTTCCTGTCCATTTCTCTCTCATTCTCTCCCTCTTTCTCTCACCGTCTTTCTGTGTTTCTCTCTTTCATTCATTCTGTCATTCCCTTTTTCTGTCCTTTCTTTTTCCTGAAAGCACTTGTGAATGGTCAATATGAGTGGCGTCATCTTTCTGCTTAGTATAAACAATTGATGGACAATTAGGTAATAGTTCACTATTAGTAATAGTTCACTATTAGTAGGCTCATCCATTTTCAAAATTAATTAATATGGGCTGCACAATGTTAATACATCATTTAAAGAGATTTGGGAGCTGAAAGTGCCGGCAATTTTGAATGATTCGAGGCAAAGGAGCCAGTTCTCGAAAAGAGCCAGAATCCTCATCATTAGTTTATACAGGGGTGTCAGGAGACTTCTTGTCAATCATCCTGCACCCCCTCCTACTCTTTCACAAGCCGAACCTCCTCCTGCATGTAAGCGCTCCTCCTGCGCACACGGACGCTAGAAAAACCCCTAAACCCCCACATCTGCCTTAAAAGCGCAGATAAAGGCAACTTGGCGGGAGCGAAGAGGAAGAGAGCGCGGGATAAATGGAGACGAATGATAAAAGGGGGAGGCGAGCGCATCATTCCGGGTGGCTGCCACTGCTGCTCTAGCTGGGAGAGGAAAGGGGGAGGAAAGAGAGAGAAAGACAGAGAGAGAGTGTGTGCATGCACAGAACTGTCAGCATCCAAAACACTCACACGGAGGAGGTGCGCCACGGAGATCGGATCGTTGGAACCTCACGGAACCAAGCACCGGTCCTTGCTCCACTGCAGCCCGGCAAGAGGTAAGCGTGCATTCTCGGTGTTAATGTGCACGCGTGGTTTTGTGTTTTTGTGTTATTTTGAGAAACGCATGGCACGTGCGTGAGGTTGCTTCATCGATCTTTCACAATCCCTCAGCTGCAGTGCTAATTTTATACTATAGACATTTTTGTATGTGTCAAAGTCACGTTTGCACTGTCTTGCATGCAATTGAACATTTTTTTTTTTAAAAATCGCATAAAACACCTGCGGCGTGCATCTTGCAAAGAAAAGTGAAGCACATTGATTTTTCAATCACTTTTTTTGCTATAAAACTTTAAAATTGTGAATTATTCTTTGTTTATTTAGTAAGAATATAAGTACTGAATTTAAAAAAACTCATAAGGGTTTTCTTCTAAATTGAACGCCCCCTTGTGATAGAGACTTACACTACACCTGAAAAGTAACAGGTGATCTCAATGTTTTGGAGTGTTTCGAAATAACATGAAGAAGTAATTCATTTAGATTCATTTCTTCTCTCCAATCACAATAATGAATAAACGAATGAATGAGCATTTATCACAGAATTTTTACTGCTTGGCAAATATATATGCTTTAAATTAATTCCTTTTTTTAGCAAGGGCATAGGTTTTGTCTCAGCATTGAAAGGAAGATTGCACATTTTTTCTACCGATCACGTGCCGGTAATATTTGTAGGGATAAAACAATGATTGCTCGATTTTGGTGGAGACATAGCACACTTTTTTTAACTGATCTCCTAATTTTGGCAAGGACAAAACAGTGGTTGCTCGAAATTGGTGGGACACGTCCCCCCCATCCTTGCCAAAACTGTGCCTTTATTTTTTACCAAATTCAACTTTACGGTAGGAACACGTGATCTCAATATTTTTGAGTGTTTTGAAATAACATTCAAAAATAACTCATCCGCTTTCCCCCTCTCCAATCTTGCGACATTATGAACTAATGAACAAGAATTTAGCACTGCTTACTTACTGCTCCCCTAACATTTTTTTTTAGAAATTATTTCATTTATTTCTTACTGATTTTGACTGTACGGTGGGCAACTTGTTAGCTCAACGGCCTCACATTTCGAAAGTCCTCTGATCGATTCCAGCTGCCGACCTAACTGTACGGAGTTTGCACGTTCTCCTTGTGCCTGCTTGGATTTTCTCCTGGCACTCGTTTCCTCCCTAAAAACATGCATGGCATGTTGATTGGTGTCTCCAAATCGTCCCTAGGTGTGGATGTTTGTGCGAACCCTGTGATTGGCTGGCAAATAGTCGGGACTTACGCCGGGATGGGCTCCAGTACCCCCGCAACCCGAGAGAAGCAGTTCGGGAAATGAATGAGTGAATGATTTTGATTATTGCTACAGGAGGACTAGATATGGAAAACTTTGGGGGGGGTTCATGCTTTTATTGTTACATTTGTATGCGCACGTTGTGCCTGCGGATGCCAGGAAACAACGTCTGTAAAATATGTTATAACTTTACTGATTTTCTGCCTACATTTTTCAACATTAAGATCGTGTAAAACCTGACAGATGACCACAAAAAGAATGGTGCCCAGAAGAGGGTTTTGCTCTCCAATCACAAGAATGAATGAACAAATAATAGAGATTTTTTTTAAAAATGGTCAGTTACAAAAAAATACAAGAAATCATAGAATAATACTTTTATACTGAAAAGAAATCGGCTGAAGCTAACGTTTACAGGATTGGTTGGAAAAATTAGACTATTGTAATCAAGTTCTTTATTTTCTGTTAGGCAATTAAAAGAAATGTGTCGAACAATCTGGATTTATTAAAAATCGACTGAAATATTGTAGGCTGTTTATTACTTTGATATCGCTGATTATAGCCTACAGTTTACCAGTATACTTTTTCCTATTATAATATTTTGACATTGATTTTTTTTGGGGGGGGGGGGGGAATTCAGTAATATTAAAACATTTCAATGATATATAATTATTTCAGTTCAGTTTGAATTTATCCAGAATGTATGACTTTTTTATTTTAATTTATTGCATTACAGAAAATGAACTTTATCACTAAATTCTAACTTTCTGGGACAGTGCTACCCTTCTCACAAGATTAAACAAGGGGAAAAATATTCTAATACAAATCAAGACTTCGTTTTTATGTCAATATTTTTTTCTTTAAAACAAATGTTTAACTGAAAGACTGCCTGGCATAATTTCAAATCATCGTCAAAATTTTTCCATAGTTTAAACACTGTTGTTAAATAACCTGTATAGAATATAATTACCATATTTCCTGGATTATAAGGCGCACATGATTATTTTTCTTCATATATAAGACGCATCGGAATATAGGGCACACAAAATAAAAACTATTGTACAAGTAAAGATTCCAAAACCATGAAGAAAAAAAAAAGCTGGTTAACGAATGTAAAAGCAGTTCATTGTAATTATGCACTTCTGATTTTATTAACTGTATTCCGGGTCTTGCAGGCACGCTCTTTATCATTTCTTGAAACTATTTGGTTTTACCTGCCCCTTATAGTCCACAAAAAATGGTAATAGACTAGAATTGTCTTTATTATAACATTATAAATATTGTTCACATTAAGAGGAGACATGCGGTCACTCCAGGACACTCGTGTAATACAAGACTTAAAAGAGAAAAATACAGCAGTGCAATAAAAAAATAGTGCAATGATATTTGCAGCAAAATATTTCCAGAATAAGAGTTGAGGAAAAATATCAATTCTTATTCGCTCACTCAAGGAATTCATGAAGTTACTCCATGAACTATGAAAAAAAATGTAATTTGTGCTGCAATATAATTTATCTTAATTGTCATTGATAACAACGTATGGAAGATTTTTCACAAGTAGATTATTTATGGTAATCCGGGTAATAAAATACTTGAAAGAGAAAGATAAGATAAAAAAAGAATGTTAGGATGAATAGACAACTATTTACGAGGGACTGGCCTGTAAGTGCATCAGTGGTAATGCAATTGTAGCATGACAAAAGCAGCAACATATTTGTAATTTGAGAAAAAAATATCAATATTCATTCACTCATTCAAGAAAATCATGAGGTTCCTCCGTGAACTATGAATTATTATCCGAACAAGTGTCTATAACACAGCGCCCACTTCTGGGGAACTTTGTTAGGGTTGCCGTCTGTAAATCCTATCTGCTTTTTGTAACCTGTAAAATATAACAAAAAGAAAGGCTTTCAAACAGATTTAGAATTTGGAATTGTTAGGGGTTTTTATATAGTTCTTTCCTGTTCTCCTTGCAAGTTCAACCTTCATTGATGTCTGCCCTTCTTAATTTGACTTTCTGCTAAACGCAGCGTCTTGTCACAATCGCACTACGTGACATCGCCGTATCAATCTTGCACTCCCACCGTGAACCACGGATTGTTTTCTGAACAAGTGCCAAGAAAATTACAATCTGTGCGACAATAGAATTGTCTTTATTGTTATTGGTAATAGTCAAGTTTATTTATATAGCCCTTAATCACAAAAATGTCTCAAAGGACTGCACAGGATTACAATGACACAATTACCTGATCTTAAACCAACCAATAATGTAGAGAATGTTATTTACAGCGAAATTAGACGTGGCACTCCAGCTTAAATATATAACGAAATATGTAATAAAAAAAACTGAAAAGGAAAAATCTGATAATAGAGTATCAGGAGAAATGGCAACTATTTACAAGAGACTGGCCTAAGTCGTAGTTGCATCTGAACTATAGTGCGATGAAAAGAAGCCAAATGACAAAAGCAGCAACATATTTTCAAAATAAGAGTCGATTAAAAAAATGTAAATACTCATTCACTCGTCTAAGAAATTCACGGAGTTTTCTGTGAACTATAAATTGTTTTCTGAACAAGTGTCAAGAAAAATGCGATCACTGCTACAATGGCACGCAGAGAGAAGAATGGCAAAAGGAACAAAAAAACGTGGGATTTTTTTCCTCTCGGTGGCTCCCGGCACATACATTAAGATGCTAATCCTTTTTGTCTCCTTCCACAATTTACCGCATTTCGTCCCCCCCTTCCCGCTTTCTTTCTTTTCTGTTTCTCAGTTCTATTTTTTCGTAGGCTACCGTCAGATTAGCGCTCCTGGCCAGAGGAGCCCAAGTCTAATTTGGTGGTACTTTAGATGATTAGGTTCAGAAATAGGACAGAAGTGCACATAGTTTGGTTCAATTAGAGGGAATCTGTTGCAGAGCTTTATGGGACTGATTAGTTGCGCCGGCGTCCGCCTCCCCGCATATTAACGCTCGGCAGCTGTTGTTTTTTTTTTTTTTTCCCCGGAGTCGTGTTTTACGTCCAGAATCGTGCGAGTGTGTGTGTGTGTGTCGCCTAAACTGTAAACACACGAGTTGTTAAAAGTTGGATTGAAGAATAGGTTTAATCTGTTTTTAATACTGGACACCTGCATAGGAGATTGCATAAGATGCCAAGTCATTATTTTGACTATTATCCCTCTGTTTTGTTCAGTATTTCGACTGTTATTGCTCACTGTTGTTCGTTATTTTGAGTATTATGCACTGTTTACATCATTGTCACCATTGGTTCTTATAGATTATACATTTTTGCACCAAATGCATATTGCACAACCCTTACGATACCAAACTGTATTACGATACCAACTGTATGTAACATCCTACATGCCGACATTTCTTTGTGTAGATATTGTGTAAATTATAACTATAACCTTTCCTTGTTTTTATAACTTTATCTTCTCTGTGCCTTTATGTTCCTGGTTTCTTTTATCCTCACTGTGAATATGTGAACCTGGAGTGCCATGCCCAATTTCGTTGTCACAATATGTTAACCCATTTTGTAACAATGACAATAAAGGTATATTCTATTCTGTTCTATTCTAGATTTCCACACCCATTAGGGCAAATCTGTTTCTTGTAACCCACAAAATATAACAAAAAGACTCTTTGAACAGATTTAGAATTTGGAATTGTCAGGGTTTTTTTTTTGTACAGTTCTTTCCTGTGTCTCCTCGCAAGTTCAACCTTTTTTGATGTCTCCTCTTCTTATTCTGACTTTCTACTAAACTACAAATTTATCAATATCCTCTTTTTGATTAGATGTTGCAACAGAAATAAAAGGTTAAAGCAGAAGCCCCTTTGAAATGATTTAACTTTGACCTATTGAGTAAAATTTTAGAAAGAACGTTTTAATAATCGAGTACCTAGAACTTAATTTCTTGACTTTGAAAAGACGTTTTTTTCAAAACAGTTTTTGTATAGAACCAGTCCAAAATATGCAGTAGTGGCTCCCTAAAAAGATGTGAAAAAAATTGGACTTAGTAGATCTGCACCACTATTTTGTTGCCTTCAAAATTAAAACAAAAATAAAAGGAATATGTAAATTCCTGCAGAAAATGGCAAAATTATATACAATAAATAAACTAAAATGATACAAGTTAAACAAAATATAAAATAAGAAAAATTAAAATAAACTAGAATAAAACGAATTAAATTCAAAGCAAACAACCCCCCCCTAAAGAGTAACTAAAATAAAACAAAATAAATTATAAACTTAATTGTAACTTCCAAATTAAAGCATAAAAAAAATCCAGGATACAATTTAAACATATAAATAAATATTTGCTGTGTAACTGAACTTGTTGCAGTGCAGTGACGAAAACATTCCAAACAAAAATATTTACTAAAAATATGATATATTTTTAAAAACTATATTTAAATAAATGTATTTATTAACATGGTTTTTGCTGTGTTTTTACAATCAATAAGGATAATCATGAATAGCAAAAAGTGGAGCATTAAAAAGAAAAAAATCTCAATTACATTTTTATAGTATTATGTTGACCACAATGAGAAAAATACGTAAAAATTACAGAGAATACAATTTGAAAACCAAAAGTTAAAAATAAAATTAAACGCAAAAATTGAAACGAAGTCAAATGATTAAAAAAATATGTAAAATTGGAAAACACAATTACAAAACAAAAATGCATGTAAAATAAAACTGAAACTTTGTAAAAATCATCTATAAGGTATACAAATACGAATAAAATAATTTAATACAATAATTTAATCAAATGTAAATGATATGACCAATGCCAAATGTCAATTTGAGTTTATGCTGTGGGCTGCTAGTAAAATGGAAGTAAGACCATAAATACTGCCCAGGCTGTCATTTAAACACCATTAATGTCGGTAGTAAAAGGTCAAAGTCACCTCAAATAATGTTTAAGTGCAGACAATTAAAAGTTAACTACCATATTTGTTCGTGTATAACGCGCATTTCTTTTTTTTTTTGTTACCGAAGACATAACTCAGTTTGGCAGCAAGTTATACACTCTATTTGTGCAATGATTAATCAGTTGAAAAATGTCCCTGACCAAAATTGCAAAACATTGGATTCAACGGGAATCAAACCCGGGCTGCCGCGGCAAGGGTGCCAGGTCCTAACCACTAGACCACCACTGATATAGATGACATACAAAAAGGCATTCGATTTTATCTCAGTATTACACCATTTCAATCACGGTACCAGAAATGAATGTTAGAGAAAAAGATAGAGATAAATAAATGCCAAAAAGCACAACGATTTAAACAATTCTTCGGTGTATTTGATGATGTATCGGACTTTGAAAGACGTTAAATAAATGTAGAGAGGTTTTTTGTTCGTGGAGCATGAAAACAGTCAAAGTAACAAAAGCAGTCCAAACGCCAACCAAAACTCCCCAAAATCTAAAAAAGTATACCGTAAATTCCGGACTGTAAGCCGCTACTTTCAACCCTGCGGCTTATTCAGTGATGCGGCCAATTTATGTAATTTTACTAAGGGCCGCTAGCGGCGCTCGAGTGTTGCTACAATTAACTGCCCTGTCAAAGCTATATTATTGTTATTAAAGCTTTGAAAACTCTCTCGGTGTACCGTCTTTCTTTGTAAATATGTGTAACCCATGTATAATATGTATTTGCAACTGTATATTTTTGTAATGTATTTATTTGTATTTATTTTAGACACTTATTCTGATATGTTTTGCACGGGTGAACGAAAAAGGAGGAGCGGAACAAACGCGGGGTGCCGAGTTTAAGTGGGGACCGCTAAAGGTGAGGGACAGACAAGGAAAGAAGAGGGGGTAAAAAGTTGGTTAAAGAAAAGGGAGTTGCGTGAGTAAATGTGTTCATCTGATATATTTTTCCCACCCTTACCTTTGGAAATATACACTTTTTTCCTTGGATTACTTTCAACGGGACCCGGACTCTGCAGATCTGCATCAAACCTTAAGTACCGGTATCATTTTCCGTTCATTTTGCCGGCTGTGATTTTTGGACATGCGGCTTATATACAGGTGTGGCTTGTGTATGTACAAAATCGGTTTTCCTCTTAAAATGTGGTGGGTGCGGCTTACAATCAAGTGGCTCTATAGTCCGGAATTTACGGTAGTTTATTCAAGCTGCAATGATGACACAAGCCAGAAGATAGCATCAGCGAGTAGAAAAGTTCCAAATCCTGTCCAGCACCTTTAACTATTTCCTTTCCTTTCCACAGGTATTAATCACAGTCAGCCAATGTGAAGACTGGAACTCCCCCAAAATGACGCGTGTGCCTCAACCTCAAGCCCCGCCCCAATCACCAGCCGCTATGGTCACATGATGCGTTTGTTCCCCCTCGTCCCAAAAATCGAGCGATCCGTCCGTCCCAAGTCCGCATCGGCCATGACGGCGGCTGTGAGATTCCGCCGCCACCTACGACGGCTCCTCCTGCTGCTGGCCTCCTGCTGCCTGGTTTCCTTACTCCTATCCGGTTACTTCCTTTTCACCAACTCCGCCCCTTCCATGCAAATCGGACAATCCTCCGAGCCCGCCTGCTCGCAACCCCTCTCCGTGTCGCCCTACCGCCAGCTACCGTACCCGTACCCGCCCAACCCGCCTCACACGAACGTCCACACGGACCCTGCGGTTCTTGTTCTGGTGGAGTCCCAGTACTCCCAGCTGGGTCAGGACATCGTGGCTATCTTGGAGTCGGCACACTTCAAGTTCCGCATGGAGATAGCCTCAGGGAAAGGCGACCTGCCGCCTTTGACCGACAAAGGCCGCGGACGCTACTCGCTGGTCATTTACGAGAACCTCCTCAAGTACGTCCACGCCGACACGTGGAACCGGCAACTGTTGCACCAGTACTGCACCGAGTTCCGGGTGGGGATCGTGGGCTTCTACCGCTCCACCGAGACGTCCCCGCCTCTGCTCAAACTCAGAAACTTTCCACTTGTGCTCAGGACCAATCAGGCCCTTTGGGACTGCTGCGTGGTGTCCAGTTCTCCCATCCTGGCCCTTACCAAACCAGGTACGGACCGCGGGGCCTTACCCGGTGAGGACTGGACCACTTTTTCCTCCAATCACTCCACCTACCAAGCTGTGCTGCACGCCCGGGCCAAAGACGTAGCAGGTGCAGGCAGCGGAGACAATCCAGGACCTGGTTTTAGTCTGGGCCTGCAAGCTACCGTGGTGCAGGACTTGGGGCTATACGACGGAGTGAGAAGGGTGTTCTTTGGCCAGGGGCTTAACTACTGGCTCCATAGGCTCATCTTAGTGGACACCATCTCCTACCTCACGGACAGGAAACTGACTTTGGGTCTGGACCGGCATATTCTGGTGGATATAGATGACATTTTTGTGGGAAAGGAGGGGACCAGAATGAACGTCAAGGATGTGAAGGTATGTCAGAATTTAATTAGAATTGTCTTTATTGTTGTTGATAACGTCGTGAACATTGAGGAGATTAGACGGAGAACTCCAGGAAACACATGATAAGAACATGAAGTTAGGAAATTTTTGATTTTACTCTGCGTATTTTGTGTCTATAAGGAACACTGCTTTCATTTCTGGCAAATCTTTTTCTCAGATACAGTGGAACCTAGGTTCTCAACCATAATCCGTTCCAGAACCCTGTTCGAAAACCGATTTGTTCGATCACCAAAATCATTTTTCCCATTAAAAATAATGTAAACCGTTTTAATCCGTTCCAACACCCTGAATGTTAACCTTAAATGTTTAACGTAAAGCTAACCCAGGCTAATCGTACGTTCGCGTTATCTTCCGTACGAAAGACTACGCTAACATGAACGTGTAAAAATAAAAAAAAAAGGTTAAAGAAAAGAATTATGAATAGGATTTCTTACCTTTGTGGTGGTCAGCAGAAGGCGCAGGTGGACGGTGGGGAGAGGAAAATCACCAAAAGTGTTTCAACCTCTTCAAAAACTTGCGGCCGTTGCTTGCTTATAGCACTCACTCCCTTAGCCACATCACTAGATTTCACAGCCTCCTTATTCTTTAGTATCGTACTGATCGTAGATTTAGCCATGCTGTATTCCCTAGCAAGATCACCTCCTTCATATTTTGCCATTATTTCTTTCTTAAATGCAATAGTTGTATGCACTACTTTTTTTTTTCACCTGTAGAAACTTTGCTGCTTGCGCTGACTTTCTTCGGAGGCATGATAAGGGGCTAAAACACCCGTCCACCGCTCAGCATGGCACCCTAGCGTACGCACTCACGCATTACCGGCGTTCGAACTCCGATTTTTGACCGAACAGCGAAGCAAGAATTTCTCGAAATTTTTAGTCGGACTCCGATTCGTTGGAACTGAGAAGCGTTCGTAAACCGAGGTTCCACTGTATGTCTAATAGTCCAAAAATACGGTAATTGAATCCATTTTTTTTGCATCACAAAGTGGTGAACATTGTTTGCAATGAAATTAGATGTGACACTCCAGACTAAACCCCCTAATAGAGACTTAAAAGATAAAAATCGGAGAGAAAAAAGTCGGATAAATAGGCAAAAATATTTACAAGGTTTTGCTTGGAGTCTTGCCCAAGTTATAAGTGCATCCTAACATGAGTGCAATGAAAAAGAATGCAATGAGTTGGAGAGTAATGAAAGGATAATGAAATTTAATCTAAGCGTGCCAATATTTCTTTTGCCTCCCTACAAAGCGATGTTGATTTAAAACAGGATTCTACTCTGACTTTTCCAGCAGTACTACTGGTAATTCTAATCTGGTCGCATACAATTCTTTAGTATTATAAAAATCTGGAGAGATATTTCTCCAAAGTATATGTAGAAGTAAACATATTAAAGATACTCCTTTCAAGTTGAAAGACAAATCACTGAAAATGAGATGCACCAATGGGACCGTGATTCATTTTAACAGCATGACGAACTTTCCCCACGCCCTCGCCTTTCGTTGCTCCTTTTTATGACGATTTAAATCACAATGACGTCATTGACTTTTATTTCACTGCAAAAAATGATGCACTGGTCTCATTTTTATTCGGCCGAAACAGTGGATGTGAATTGTATGTGTGTGTGTGTGTGCTAAACCATGAAGTAGACTGCCAATCTTTTTGCTTTGGGTTCTTTATTTCTCTCTCTCTCTGCTCTCTCTTTCTCTCTCTCTGTCTTTCTAATTCTCTCTATTTTAAACACTCTTTCTCCCAAACTTTGACTACCACTCTCTTTCCCTGTCGCTCTCTTTCTTTAACTCTCTCTTTGTTTCGAACTGTTTTTATCTTTCTTTTTCACACTTGCGCTCTCTTTAACTTCAACCCTGTAACTCTGATCTCTCTCGCTTTAGCTCTCGCTCTCACTCTCTCTCACTCTTTCTCACTCTCTCTCACTCTCTTTCTTTGTATCTCTGTCTAACTCATCTCTATCTTTGTCTCACTCTCTCTAACTCTCTCTCTGTCTCTTTCTCTCTTTCTCTATGTCTGTCTCTGTCTATATCTCTCTCACTCTTTCTCTCTCCCTCTCCCTCACTCTCTCTTTCACTCTCTTTCTTTGTATCGCTGTCTAACTTATCTCTATCACTGTCTCACTCTCTCTAACTCTCTCTCTCTTTCTCTCTCTCTCTCTCTCTCTCTCTGTCTCTGTCTCTGTCTCTCTCTCTGTCTCTCTCTTTCACTCTTTCTCTCTCCCTCTCCCTCACTCTCTCTGTCTCTGTCTCTCTCTCTCACTCTTTCTCTCTCCCTCTCCTTCACTCTCTCTCTCTCTCTCTCTCTCTCTCTCTCTCTAATTTTATAACTCTTTAACTTTCCATAATGCTCCTTAAATTTGTATCTCACCTTACATCTCTGTCCCGCTGTTTTTAACTCCCTCTGCTTAACTTTTTTCCTCCCACTCTCTGCATATCTCCCGCTGGGTCCTTATCACTCTTAACTCTTGTTCTCCTTCTTACTTTCTTCCTAACTCTTTTCTATCTGTTTGTCTGTGACTGATTCCCCCTCTGTAATTTTTATCTGTGTAACTTTGCTTAACGGTTTAACTCTGCCTTCTTTCTTTTACTCCGTTATCTGGCTTATTCTGTCAAAACACCACCTCACTCTATGTTTGACTCTTTATGTCCCTCTAATTTCTCTAGCTCCCTTTTAATTTCTAACTATCTATCACTTTCTGTCATTGTGTGTCCCTTATTAACTCTCTCTGAATATCTGTTCCACTCCCACTTTTTAACTACCTCTTCGTCCCTCTTTTTAACTATATCTCTCTCTCTCACTCTTTCTCCCTCTATTTTTTTCTCGCCCTCTTTTACTTTCACCTTTTTGTTCTTACCCTGACACACTAAAAAGTTGTCCACCTTTACGAGTTAATCGGTCGCAGCTCTGGTTTAAAAGTCAGTGTTACTGAAATTAAAATTGACTTATTTCCTACCATCTTTAAACCGAGGCCGCCATCTTGAGGCGACCAAAAACACAAAGTGCTTCATGAAGCTTCATTTGTCAATCCCAGGGGTGAATGAATCATTGGACTCGCAAATAGTAACTAATGTTCTGCCCAGTGCTGGCAAATGTAAGACGGATGACGACGTCGCCCCGGAAATGTGAAAACTTCAGCAAAATACTTGACGGGTCATCTATCGCAGAGTGTGGTTTTTTTGCGCGCTCACATATGTGTCGCGGTACGGCAAGAAAGTCGTGTCTTAAAGAGAAGTTTACATCCCATTTATGAGGACAAAGGCGGCAAGTGAATGAGGGTGAAAGGAGGAGGCGGGAGTGAGCAAGTGAATGATTGAGCAAGTGAAAAGATGAATGGTGGCTATTCCTCTTTTCCCACGTCGCTCCTCTTGGACTAACTCAAGGAGAGTCGACCCTCTCAAGGCGGCTTTTGTTTCAACACGCGCTCCATTGAGCCGAGGCACTCAGACTGGGCGGAAAAGTACGGGCGCCGTTCCCTCGCATTTTACAGTGCGTACCATCGGTTGTTGCAATCTCCAGATTAGTGTTTTGGAGGAGTTTTCAGCTGTGTTCATTTGCAGAAACACATTATACTTGTGTCATTTAGGGCTCAATGGATACATTTGACCTAAGGGAGCTGCACGGAATTCGGAAATGTTTTACTTGCTGCCACCATCTCCAGGCTTGCGTCATCATCGCAGCCTATGTCTGCTTGTTCACGATACAGATTTCTCAGATGCGCTAGAATATACTCTTCTTTTTTATCTTTCTTTGGGTTCCGGTTGGTGTTTGGACTGTACTTCAGGAAGGCCTCGTCCTACTTTTACCATTTGCGTGCTACACTAATATAAACAATAAACAAATAATATAAACAAATAAAAACCTGCAGGGGAAGAGTGTAATGTCCCTCTCCAGCACTTCCTCCACCCCATATTCCTCCTACCTAATATGTTCTGCCCTGAACAGCTTTGCTAAAATTAAGATAAAATTAAGCAGATAAGCGTGGTGGGAAAAAAGCATAACAGCACTTTAAACACATACTTAACAGAAAATCTATTTAACATTGAACTTTTTTAAGGACACCTCAAACAATGCTTCCTGTCTTAAAACATTTACCCTTGGAATCCAAAAATCAGTGAAAAAGTTGGATACAAAGCATAAACAACTATTTCAATTTTGGGTTCACCGCAACTGTAAATAGTAGTCTCAGAAAGCTAGACTGTTTTTTACGATTTGTGTTTGAAGCAGTTTGAATATCTTTATGAATCAGATAGATCAGAACAATTTCTTGATTTATTACCAAATCATTTAGCTAATCTTTGTTATATATTGATATTTATTATTTCACAATTTTTCTTTTAGGAAAAATTAGAGTAAATGTTGAATCTTTTTTTATATTTTATGAAAAAGAAGAAAATATATTTTAATATTATTTTTCCTATAAAAGATTTAATAACACTTT
Source organism: Urocampus carinirostris (assembly GCF_059441175.1). Taxonomy (NCBI): domain Eukaryota; kingdom Metazoa; phylum Chordata; class Actinopteri; order Syngnathiformes; family Syngnathidae; genus Urocampus; species Urocampus carinirostris. The sequence continues at coordinate 3,961,604 of NC_142356.1, forward strand.
TTTTCTTATTTAATATATATATTTTTGGCTTTATTTTTGTCCATTTTCTTAAGTTGACTTTTTGTATTTATGGACCTGAAAGTGTTCAGGAAATTCTATAGTAAAATAAGAACAAATACATTCAAACATAGCATTTACCAGCTCAGTAGCCTAGATGGTAGTGTGCCCGCTTTGAGACTGGGAGGTCGCTGGTTCGCGCCTCGACCGAGACATACCTAATTGGTATAATGGCGGCGCCCTCTGGCTGCGGCTGCATCGACCCGCTACAACGGGTCAGGTGTATCGACATTTCGTTCTGTGTACATTGTTACAAAGAATGACAATACAAAGGAAATTATTATTATTATTATTATTATTATTTAAGAATAACAAGATACAAAAATATAATATCGTTTTTCATATTTTATATTTATCATCAGCATTTTGCAGTGTTTATATATGAATTGAGGCTGATAATAGGAAACATAACTAACCCGCTAAACAGTTCTGAAAAAAACCTCACCAGCGACGAGTGATTAAGATTTTCTTGGAAATTTGATTTCTAAATGGCATGAGAAATCATTGACATGATCAGTGTCTTTAAATAATGATCAATTCTTCTGAAAGCCTTTTAAAATCAAATCGCTCGGGATCCGTATGCAAGGCAGATGTTTTAGTGGTTGGCTGAACCTTATTAATAAAACTGTGAAAAAGCAAGATTAATAATAATAATTGTTATTTTAGAAACCTATTTCAAACTGGTAGCACTTTGTGCTAATCAGAACCAAGAAAAAGTTTGAAAAAGGCTGATTATCCCTTAAGTAAAAGTTTCTTTGACTGGCATTTCTTCGGTTACCAATACCATGAACCTCTTGTTTAGAAAGTTCATAGTTGCCAAATTCCAATGGCTTCTTAAATGCACTGCAGCTAAGTTTCTAAAAAACAAAGCTGTGGAGTGGAGAAGCCATTTGCACCACTATCGATTCCCTTCCTCGGAAAGAACGTACTCGATCGTGCCAGTTAGCAGTTAGCACTCAGCTAAGTTGCTGCAGCTCTTAGAGATGCCTCAAAGAGGTGTGCATGTCAATCTTGAAGCCTTTTGAGAGCTAAGAGATGGGTGCATGCGTGTCTTGTCACTTGGAGTGACTCGAAGTCATTTGATCTTTGGCTGTCAGGCTTCTTTTCTTAAGTAACTCCAAAAGATTGCGGAGCTTGTGTAACTCGATGACGGGGATCGTTTGCACTTAAGTACCCTTGGGCAGCATTAAATGCTAAACTCTCATGACGCATTGAAAATGCAACTTTGTAGTCGGTATAACTCAATTCCCGGTTTGAGCACTTGTTATTTCGTTTATATATATTTTTAAATACAATTGTTTTTCAGTAAATGCCCCACAAATGATTTCTTACACCCTACAGATATATTGACCTCAATTTAAGCAGATGTTTTGTTTTGAAATAATTTATCACGTTTCTTGAAAAAAAAACAAAAAACGATACCTACCATATAATTCATTTAGCTAATTTAAAGAAATCATTCCTACTAAAATATGAAAAAAATACTAAAAATAGGCAAAACATTCACTAGCTTTTAGCATAAGTATAAACGCCTCTATTTTACTTGGAAAGTTAAACGAGCTTAAAACAAATACAAATACTTTTCATTTTCTGCCAACAGGGTATATATAAATTATACATATATATATATATATATATATATATATATATATAAATATTAGTTTGCAATGCAGGTAGCATAGAAACGATTAAACATTGTAATGTATAATTTTGTCATTTTCAGACTTGTAAAAGGAGTTTTATTAGTAAAATATTCATATTTCATATTTGTATTTTTGTATATATTTTATATATTTTGAATAGGAAAATCTAATTTATTTTTCAAATTAATAAGATACTTTTTTACATTTTATTTTACTATGCATTTGACTTATTTATGTTTATTTTCTATATTTAGATTTTCCATTTCATTCATGTTCTATTGGTTAAATAATTTACAAATAATTGGAGAAAGTAAAGTATTTTAAAAATCACATATATATTTACAAAGTAAAAAAGAAGGAAAATTAAATATTTAAGCTTGATAAAAATATTTTTTTACATTTTAAAATTATATTTTATTTAATTATTTTTTTAATTTCTGTAAAATGATTTAAAATCTTAATAGTAAAAAGTAAATTGTATTTTTAAACACATTATTATTTATGTTTTACAATTTTTTAAATAATTAATCATCTAATAAAATGAAGGAAACTAAAATTCAATGTTTTAAAAGGAGTGTTATAGGTAAAATATAGACATTTTATATTCATATTTTTATTTGAATTAATATTTTTTTTTTCATTAAAGTAAAATATTTTTTAATACAATAAAAACAGTTTGACATTTTCTACTCTTTTCTAAGATTTTTTTCCAAGTGGGAAAATGAAACTTAAAATGAGCAAAATTATCCGGCAGTGGGATTTATTTGAACTTCTTTTTCTTTGCAGTAAGTCGATCACAATATATAGTAGTTGTGCGTGCTCACGTGTTTGTGTGTGTCTCGTGTGGGTTTCGTGCTGGTGCAAAAATGCATTTCAAATTGTTTGTATACATGTTTCAATCTGTGACATTTAGAATAGAATGTCACTTTCCATCAATGCCTGACAAAAAAAAGGTCCCACCTATCCATAGCTGAGATACAGGGATAAGATGTGAAGCATGCGGTGGCTGGAAAAAACGCACAAAAAAATCAGATTCCGCGCTTGTATATGAAAAGGATGCTCGTCGGAAAAAAAAAAAGGATAAGAGCGTCCTGTGTCTTCCTCGCTCGCGTATTCATTTGAAGTCGGGCCGACTCCTCAGCTTTGTCCCATAAATATAGATGAGGATGAACCGCCGGTGTAACACGGCGACGGGGAGGTGCGCCGCGGTGGGTGAGGTCAATAGACGAACAGGCAGAGCCACAAAGAGGACCAAGCCGTTGCATACCTGACCATTGTTACTGGGAAAAAAAAGTAATTAGTTACAGTTAGGCATCAACCGCTGTGGATTTTTCAGGGCTGATACCAATATAGCTTATTAGTACAGTGGAACCTCGGTTCTCGCATAAAAGCATAAAATGAGATGAGAGAGATTTTGCTATTATTACTTTCTTAAATGCAATAGTTGTACGCACTACTTTTCTTTTTTCACCTGTAGCAACTTTGCTGCTTGCACTGACTTTCTCCAGAGGCATAATTAGGGGCGAAAACACTTCGTACACCTATATATATATATATATATATATATATATATATATATATATATATATATGATTAAAGTCTCCGTCGACGATAAAGCTCCGTTGGGGTGTGCAAGCTGCTGTTTATTGATAGCAGCGGGCAGGAGATTTAGCGCTATGCTAACGTTAGCATCCGGTGAAACGGTTAGCGGTGTAAAGTAAACAGCAAACACAAAGACCACAATTAACTCTCCCGTTACATAGAAGGGTCTGGACGATACTGCTAGAAACTCCATATCGAGGAAAACAAAGCCTACTTACAACAAAGACAGTTAGTCCTTTGTTCCTTTATCTCTTTGTTTCCTTATCCTCACTGTAAATGTGGAACTGGAGTCGTCCAATTTCGTTGTCACAGCATATCCCATGTTGTAACAATGACAATAAAGGCGTATTCTATTCTATTCTATTCTATTCTATTCTATTAAAAGCGAAAGCAAAAGGAAGCACGTCCGCGCGCGATAACAGTTGGTCACGGAAAGAGCGATCTACACCCGTACGCCGCTCAGCATCGCACCCTAGCGTACGCACTCATTCATTACCGGCGTTCGAACTCCGATTTTTTTTTGACCGAACAGCGAAGCAAGAATTTCTCGAAATTTTTGGTCGGACTCTGATTTGTTCGAACTGAGAGGCGTTCGAAAACCGAGGTTCCACTGTATTAAGAAGAGGCTGATAACTGATATTTGGAGCCGATATTCATTTGCTGTTAAGCTTAGAAATTGGCATAAGAAATATTTAAGAACGCAAAAAGAAACAAGGAATATTTGTTACAACTTCAAAGAGAACTTTAATAGCTTTCTGAATCCTTTTACAATAAATAAATGATAATTTCGACACAACCAACATGACTAAACTTTTACTCAAACTTAAAAAACAACAGTTCAGGAAAAAATTAGGCTTAGGAGCAACTCGTATAAAGGTACATGAAATTTTTTTACCATAGCCTGAATAAATAAAATACAGTACAACCAACATGGCGTCAATTAACTAAAAACAAAACGTGCAACATCATTTCAACAGACCTTGCAAATTGAAAAGTGGAGGGTAATCCTGTTTTTGAGCCAGGTTGAAGAGGTAATGTTATGGTAAGAGCTCATCGCTTCCACTTTAGCGTGCTTTTTATGCTCTCAATCATAAACAGACACGCTTGAGTCTTATATCCTGTATGTCAGTGGTATTACCTAAGTTTTAACCTTAAGCTCACTTGCACTTTTATTTTATCTTAAGGTTAGGGCTATTCTCGTGCATCTTTACTTTCAATGTCTACGAATGCGACAGCGCGAAACGCAATCCCAATTCGTTTGTATGTCAAGTACAGAAGATCTTGAAAAATAAAATTGTCGGTATATATAAACACGCTCGCCCTTCTTTTGATTGTTACATCAGCATTGAGTTACTGACGGATCTAAGGAGAAACCGACAAACACATATGACATTGTATCACGTCCAGGGTTGGGTAGGGTTACTTTAACTGGATTACTTTCAATGACTTTTGGATGACTCCAATACCAAATATGCTAATAAAAGACAAAAGAAACTAAATATGAATAAAATGATGACTCACAACACGTGGTAAGCTTTCTCCCCTGGCTTTGATCTCTTTGATCTCCGGCAAAACTAACATAAAATGCGACAGAAACAAAATGAAAATAAATCCAAACAGCTTGCCAACATCATTTTTGCCGTTCCATGTGTTCCGTTACTCCCCAAGCCTGCACAAAATTGAGTCATTTTATTCATATTTAGTTTCTTGTATTGGAGTAATCCAAAAGTAATCGAAAATAATCCTGTTAAAGTAACCCTACCCAACCTTGAATTCACGTCATCTGCTTTTAGAAAGTAGCGGAGTAACGCGCCATATTGTAATAACAATTGACAACAAAATGTTCTTAAAAACGCGTTACCGACTCGTTCCGAGATAAGTAATATTACCGTATTTTCCGCACTATAGGGCGCACCGGGTTATAGGGCGCACCCCCCAAAAATAGTTTTTGGTCCTATATCTTCCATAGATAAGGCGCACCGGATTATAAGGCGCTACAATGGGAACGTGGACAAAACAGTCAGATGATTCAGTCAAACTTATTACCCCCTTAACATTCCCAAATCTTGCAAAGGAGCAAATACGTGTCGTAGACACGTGCGGATGCGGTGTCCGTACGATGTCACTCAAATGCATCGTTTCAAATATCATTCGGAAGGTTAAAGTCTTGGGATTCAAGAAATGCCAACCATTCCTTAGTTTCTATTTTCTTTTTCGCTTGCCACTTTACTGTGCATATGACAATAAACACTTGGAATTGAGATTCATTTAAAAATAGACACTCCATTCCATCCATTATCTGCACCGCTTATCACAGAAACATCGAGTTCAGTCTGAAACAAGATACTGGGAAAATATATAGCCAGAGTAGCTCACCGAAGTCGTTGTGTTCAATAATAATGTGCAGCCGTGGTCCTCTTATATCCGTGAGTTTAGTAAATCCAGGAGAATAAAATATTTACAAATACAGAATAGTAAAAAAATGCTTTCTGTATGCCGTCAAACCACGTGCTATACGCATTCATCTTTTTTGGCCAATTGCAGGCTTTGTTTTGCCGCTTCAGCCAATGCCAGCCTGTAAATGATAAAAAGGATCCGCCCCTTGACCTCCGAATAACTTTAGCCAATAGTGATCGATTCAACTGATGATTGACACATCTTTTTCGGCCAATTGCAGGCTTTGTGTTGCCGTTTAAGCCAATGCCAGCCTGTAAATGATAAAAAGGATCCGCCCCTTGACCTCCGAAAAACTTTAGCCAATAGTGATCGATTCAAATGATGATTGACACATTGGGTAGCCAATGAAACGTCAGTAAATAAATCCCAGCATACACTGCGGACTACTTGGCGTTCGGGGGAAAATCGAGTCGGCGGCTGCTGCATTAGTGGCAAGACTTTGCGACTTAATATTGATCCATATATAAGGCGCACTGTAGTATAAAGCGCATCGTCAGCTTTTGAAAAAAATTAAGACTTTTAGGAGCGCCTTATAGTGCAGAAAATACGGAACTCAAGGAGTTCCTTCCTTTGCAACGTGTAAATCCCAACACTGTACCCTACCACGTTTGCTCCTATAGTAGGGAATAAAGGAAAAGAAAATTGGGGAAAAAAAGGGGAAGAACAGTGCCTGGGGGAAGAGCTCACAGAAAACTTGCTCATTTCACAGAGACAAAACGCTCGAGTGGGGGAGTCGGAATATGATGATGAGCAGCAATTTCTCTCCTCCCTAAACGAAGGTTGAACAAGGTGACGATACTTCATTTATTGAGAAACCGGAATGGCGGAACACAATCCATTTTTAATTACGCCCTGTTGAAAAAAGCCTGAGTTAAAGTCATCCATTGTCAAAGAGTAAAACGAAGAATTTGGGATTAAATAAAAAAAGCCCAGATGTTGTGTCATCAATTCAAATTAACAAAGGGATTTATTCATGACATTTTGGAAGAAAATTCAGACTTTTTAAGGTTGTTTTAGGTTACACAAGTTTTACCCCATATTAACATTTTTATAAGTATACTTTTTAATTCTGTCTTGTTATTCTTATATTTTCTACCTTGATAAGAAAAATATTCTTCAAACATATATATTTTTAAAATTTTCTCCACCAAGATATTTTTTGTAAAAATATTATATGAATTATTTCTCCTTAGATAAGACAATAAAAATAGTCTAAAAATAATATTATACAAATATTTGTACCTAGATTAGAAAAAAACATTCTTAATATTATATATATATATATATTTACAAACAAGAAAAACGACATTCCTTATATAATATGATATAAATATTTTCTACCTACATTAGACAAATATTTTTGAAATAATATGAAATGAAATGATCTGCATTTATATAGCGCTTTTCAAGTCAATGACTTCCCAAAGCGCTTTACATTGTGCTTCACATTTCCCAATAGCGGCCGGGATCTGTGCAGCCATGTAAGGCGCTAACCTGCGTATTGGGGGTTCAGTGTCTTACCAAAGGACACTTCGACATGTAACACGAACAAGCCGGGATTCGAACTGGGATCCTTTAATCCTAAATGATCGCTCTACCTCTACCTCCTGAGCTACATACATATTTTCTACCTAGATACAAAATAAATCTTAAAATAGTATTATATCATGTAAAACACGTTTGAAATATTGCATTAATATTTTCTACCTAGATAAGAAAAATATGCTCGAAATAATATTAGGTACCCCGCGACCCTACTGAAGATAAGCGGTGCAGAAAATGGATGGATGGATGATATTATGTAAATGTTTATTTAAAAAAAAAAGATTCTTAGAAAAAGGAAACAATCGAACAGTTGTTAGATAACATAACGTTGTTAATTTAGGTACAGACGCTGCCTGACCTTAAGAACGAGTTGGGTTCCGAACGATCGTCTGTTAGTTGAATTTGTTGGTAAGTTGCTTCATATTTTGTATGTTTAAAGTTTATATAAGTATGTTTAAGGCTTGTATAAGTAACCTGTATTGTTTTGTACTAAAACCTAAAAAATAACATGTTTTATAAAGATAAAGTGAGGTTTTACTTACTTTTAGGAGATGTGCTTCAAGAGGTCCTCCTCCGTGGAAAAAAGTGTCTGAAAATAAGCGTTCCGACCATTTTCTCAACCGCATCAAGCTTTCTTATTCCACTTTCATTTCAACAAAAACGGCTCACCTCTTTTTTACACTTCACACCAACCATATTGAATGGATGCTCGAGATATTAAACAATAAAAATGTCAACGTTTTTAGCGCGCTGAAGATAGTGTAGGCGTAGAATGTGAGGTGCGCATGAATCATGTCAGTAGGGCGACACATGTTGCGAGAGTTGGTGCGAGAGTGTAGGAGAGCGCCAGAGTTTAGTTTTGGAGTGAGTTCGGTGTGTTTACAATAGACGGGTGCTAACGGTTGTCGCTCTCCAAAGAGACCGTAAGTGTTTCTCAGTATTTTTTTTCTTAAACGAGGAGCAATCCATTACCCACACAAAACGACACGCTACATTGGTGGCAGCGGTGGGATTACGAGCAGGTGAAGAAGAGATGTTTACATACGAACTAGGACACATGGGTCAAACTCCCGGCCCGCGGGCCACGTCCGGCCCGCCCTGTAATCATATCCGGCCTGCAAGACCATTTTACATTATTGTTATTAATGGCCCGTCAATATGACCAACGCCGTCTTATCCCCGGACATCATTTTCTGACGTTTAAGTCACTGTACCCATTTCTTCACATATGACGTATACTATACTAAAAACCAGGGGGTCGGGAACCTATGGCTCGCGAACCATATATGGCTCTTTCTATGAGTACCTATGGCTCAGAGACTAATTTAATTGCATGCAAATTTTCTCCATCTCGTTCAAAACTTGAGCCATTAATCCTGTTCAGATACACGCAAAGCCAAACCAAAGCTGAATTACATGGCAGTACTTTTCAGAATATATAGGGCACGTTTCCACTACGATTTACAGTCGAGGTGTCACACAAAAAAAAACTCGTTTTGGCTGTACAACGCTAAAGAATCCTTTATATAAAAGCTCACAATATAATCTGTGTTCAGTGTTCAGATACTTTTTGATGAATCCAGGGAACAAATTGTAAATACGCCATAACACCGGAAGAGAACTTAGTGATTTGATTGGGTGAGTGGAGCTATGCAAAAAGTGCAAGCACTCCCTCCCATCTCTCGCCCTACTCCGTCTGCGCCCAAGGTAAGCGCATCAGGCTCCCTGTTCTCAGAATGTTGAGACGTTTTTACAAAATAATTTATGTAGCATTTTCATATTTCTTCTTTTGACAGGAGATATATTAAGGAGAGCAAAATCTTTTGGGATATTTAAGTATGTTTTAATATATACATTGACATAGGAGCAAAGGAATTGGAATGTTATATTAATGTTGAGTTGTTTAAGTTAAGTTCTAAGTTGTACAATTTACTGTACTGTATAAGTGATTTAAGGTTTAAATTTAATATTCTTGTCTGTTTTTATTCATATTTATGTTCCAAAACAGTTTTAGTGTGTTCAATAAATGTTTATCCTGGTTGGCCCGCGACCTTAAGTGTGTTTTGAATTTTGGCCCCTTGTGCAATTGAGTTTGACATCTCTGAACTAGGAATAGGAAGCGGATTTTTTTACTTCATGCATATATGCTGGGTGACCTCTCACAGCGCCACACGCCGGTAGTGGCGGAAATAAGCACTACAGTACTGTCCTGTACTCGGAAAAAGGTGCACACTACAAAATCTAACTCACAGCAATGTTCGGATATTTTTTGACATCCCTCATAAAATGATCGGGAATCCGTAAGTCGGGAGGCGTCTGTATATGCTTTCTAATTTAGCCCTATTGGCAGAAAATAGCTTGTATCGAGTGTTATTGTTTCAGTTTGAAATGTACGCTCAAAAAAGGAACATTATCTGACAGCTTCTTTTCTAATCCTATTAGAAAAAAATATTTTATAATCTATTACAAATATTAAAAAAATATAAATTCACATTTTTAGTTGAAAGATAGAATACTGTTAAAAATATTTATACTTCACTGTAATTTTTCCTGCATAGTTAATATTAAAAAACGGCCCTTATTAGCATACAGTAAATACTGTATTTAAAACAAAAATCTTAAAACGTTTATTATCATCAGAGCCATCGTCCAGTCACTGGTGTTCCATTTAATCTTCAAGGAACGATGACAAGCCAATGCAATATGGTTCCATACTGTGGCAACCAAGAAAACGACGACATCTTAGAGAGAGAGATATGAGAGATAAAGAGTAGGAAAGAGAAGAGAAAAAAGAATGCTGAAAGAGAAGAGAAAGAGGCAAATAGAGAAAGAGAAAGAAAAATAGAGAAAGGGAGAGAGGAAATTGAAAAGGGACAGAAACCAGCAAAGAAAGGGAGAAGAAAGAGAAGAAAAAATTCTTCGGCGGAGGTCACTCCCGGGCTGCGCGACGGAGCGAGTTCGGCGGACGCGGCGAAACCCTAATAAGGATAAGCGGTGCAGATAATGAGATGAGATTTTTTTTTTTTTTTTTTTGAAGGGGCGTCGCTACTTTGCAGATTTTCACTTTTAGCGGGTGGTTTTGCTCCCCATTAACCGGGTCTAAAAAAATAATAATAAAAAAATACACATATTATTTATTTAAAAAACATTTTTTTTTTGAAGGTGCGCCGCTACTTCTGTAATGGTCGCCTTGGCGACCGGTCTGCCCCGCCCCCTGGGCACCAGCTGAAGCAGTACAACTAATCGCGTGTCTGCTATTTAAGGCTGGATTGTGGGCTTTGCGGGTGCTGGCTCATTATATATTCACATTGTCCATTCTGTTATGCCTTGTCCTGTTTTGTTGAGTTGGAAGAAGCCTGTGTTTGCACGTTTTGTTAAAACCTGTTTGATCTGTCTTGTCCCTGAGCTATGGACAACTTTTATTTTGGTTAATAAAAGTTTTGGGATCGTCACGCAATTAAGTTCTCCCTTCCTGCCGCCTGCCTCCGTTCTGGGCCGGTCACCCCTTCCACTCCATTCCGTGACAACTTCGCAGATTTTCACTTATAGCGGTTAGGTGGTTTTGGTCCCCATCAACCGCGATAACCGAGGTCTTACTGTATTAACAAAGAAAGACGGTACACCTAGAGAGTTTTCAAATCTTTAATAATAATATTATAACTTTCATCCCAAACCGTGCCTGTGAAGGGTAGCAAAACGCTACTAGGAACACGCTCGCAGCACAGTAAACGGCTCTGTTAAAAAAACATACCGTACTTGTAATAATCACGGTAAACCGTGCTCATCTTCCTCCTTATATCTGACGTCATCAAAGTTGTCTTCCCCGGTATGGGAAAGAGAATATGTCATAGAGACGTCGTCCCACGCTCCCTTATTCAAAAACACTAGTAACACGATCCCAAAATATAGTTTACGTGCAGTAGCTCTGTTCCCTTCTTTGTCGGACTGCTCGATTGCATTTAGCTTGAAATCTGCATCATGTGCCTTTCTTTTTGCAATTTGCATGGTGAGGATATATTTCTATGCTAATTTAATTAGTGCACAAGCTAAGAAGTTGCAGTCTTCCTCTGCGCATATATTCCACCGGTCTAAATCTTACCTTTTGTATTCGAGCGCCGCTGGCGGCTGATAGAAAAATTACATAAATTGGCCGTGTCACTGAATAAGCCGCAGGGTTGAACGTTTGGGAAAAAAAGTAGCCGCTTATAGTACGGAATTTACAGTATATGTTTCTTTTCCACATCACAGCAACACATTAATATTCTATAAAGGCGTGTGTTTATCTTAATGGTTTTTGCAGAACCGTGGTAGCAATTTCTCCAAAGGGATACTCTGATGTGAGTATAACAAATATGATTTTTGGTACTTGTTTATTTCTCACTTGCCCCTGAAGATTGAAAGCAAAAAAAAAACAGCTAAGCGATTCCTTCACCACCAGTCTTCATGTAACCCGGCATCAAATAACGAAGAAATACTGAGCGGGCCGACCTCCTCTTTTTATCCCCCGACAAAGAAGAGTGAGGAGGACCAATTAAAATGCCGCCCTCCGTCTCTCACCACTCTTCATTAGTCTCACCCCACGAGTTCATCTGGCGACACCAAAAAAAAAAAAAATGACACGTAGCCTACACACGCAGACACACACCTTTATTTCTTTCCATTAAAAATGATTCACGGGGAGGCAGGCGGCGCATGACATTTCTCAAAATGAAGGATGACGCCAGTCCAGAAGTGCCCATCAGTGATGCCGACGTGCTGCGCTGATGTTTTTCTTTTTCTAATTTGCGCCTTTGGTCGTGCCGTCCCGGTTCTCGCGGCCGCCCCGCCCGCCAAGTCATTGATCACTATCCTCGGCCTCTTTATATTCTGGTCCTCACTCTTTTTTTTCCCGTTTCTCCGACGCCCCCACGGCTTCGGTGAAAAGCGGTGCCACGGCGCATCCTTTCACCCCTGAATGCTTCACTGTGCGTAATTTATCGTGATGTTTGTTAGAGTTAAAGTTGAGCTGGACTGTCTGAGAGTAGAAAGGCGCTTGTAGACTAAGAGTCCAATAGTTTTATCTTTGAACTTACTGTAAAGTTAGCTATTTGTAGTTGTGTATTTCTCAGATTCCCATGCTATGAAATTAACCTGTTTTTATATTCCTAATATACAAGTAATCATCACACACACACATAGTCATGTTTTAAAGATCAGTCTATTTCTCATCTCATAAGCTGCACCGCTTATCCTCAGTAGGGTTGCGGGGATGCTGGAGCCCATCCCAGCAATCATCGGGCAGTGGGCAGGGGAGACCCTGAACTGGTTGCCAGCCAATCGCAGGGGACACAGGGACAGACAAGTCGCTCGCTCATTCACACCTAGGGACAATTTGGACCGGCCAATCCACCTGAAATGCATGTCTTTGGAATGTGGGAGGAAACGGGAGTGCCCGGAGGAAACCCACGCAAGCACGGGGAGAACATACAAACTTCGCACGGGAAGTCCGGTAGCTGGATTTGAACCCACACAGGAGGTTCCCAAGACCTTAGAACTGTGCCGCACACGTGCTAACCACTGCGCCGCCATGCTGCCCCCAGTCTATTTCTATTATTTGTAATACGTTTTCAGTCTAGCTCGGTGGCCTTGGGGGTGTGGCGTCCGCCCCGAGACTGGCAAGTTGTGGTTCAAGCCTCTGCCGAGTCATGCCTGAGACTTAAACATTGGTACCCGTTGCCTCCCTGCTTGGCGTTCAGGTTGGAATTGGGGGGTTTGGTCACCTAATGACTCCCAACACCTCAGTTGGGTTGAGCGAGGGGGCTGGGAATCCCCTCCTCTGAATCAATCTCCCAAAAAGAGTCAGAAAGGACTCTAGCCACCTCCCACAAGGGGGATATGGCTGTGGTATATATATATATATATATATATATATATATATATATATATACGTTTTCAGTCTAATTTTCATTGTAATGTAATATGACACTCATGTGTGACTCCATTTCCTGTTTATGTGCGACTTCTCAATAAACCACGCCTACTGACCGGATGTAGGCAGTTCGGCCCGGGTAGCCTGGCAAGATGGCGACCGGGCTGTCCTCTCTACATTTACGGAGTAGATTAAAAATCAATAAGTGCTTTTATCTGAATAATTCCGCCAGCACAGAGTTTATATCTTTATAAACTCTGACACTTACTCAAGTGAGGTGCTTGAATTTTGCGTGAAGTGCTTGTAAATGCTTGGAACTGTAGCTGTGTTTTTCGGCAGTCTGACTCTATAGACCAGGGGTGGCGAACAAGTTTGACTGTCACGAAACGGATCGGGACTGTCTTGAAACGGGTCGGGAAGCAGGAAGTTGGAACTCATTTGCGTAGACGATCTGTCACTTTAATTGAAAAAGGAAAGTTGTCCAACACACAAACGGACCAAAAACAAAACAAAGCAGGCTCAAATGCAGGCAAAACTACAGACTAGGCATTTAACGGGAATCTCTCAGAATGTTACACCGAAGTGCAACAAAGTCCAACAAGCACAACAAGAATAAACAGGTATCAAACAGGCATGAACAGGTTTTCAACAAGGGTAAACAACGATCTGGCCAAGGGCACTTCCAAAAGACGCTTTTGAGTACCCATAGGAGTAATCAGGAAATGCAGGTCAGCCGGTGTCAAGGGGCGGGGCCAGCTGGGCGCCATGACAACCGTGCAGGACATGACATTGACACAAAGAGCCGAAATTTTTAACTGTGAGAGTCAAAGAGCCACACCATGCACTGACCTCATTCAGGCGCTTTGTTTATGTCTGATATTTTGGTTTCAACTGTGTGTCGTGTAGATCAGACTTGACTTGACTTGACTTGCAAGTGTCACAGTTTCTCCATGCTTAATCAATTGCTGAAACATTTGAGACTGTCTTTTTACCTGGCTTTTCATGGTGCTCAATTTTGCGTAGTTCAGTCCCTTTGGGGAATTCTGTGTCAATATTAGCATGGGCTGTGCTAAAATGACGCTGAAGATATGAAGTCTTTAAATGGGATATCGAGGTACTGCATAATTAACAGAGTGATTTGCCAATTATTATTTATTATTTGTTATTAACTCTGATGGATTCAAGTGTGTTTTGACAGTGTTCTGGTTTGCCTGCGTCCCTGCGTCCTAGACGCATCATTTTTGTTGGGGACGCATAGGTGAGGATATTTCTACGCTAATTTAATTTGTGCACAAGCTAAGAAGTTGCAGTCTTCCTCGGCGCATATATTCAACCGGTCTAAATCTTACCTTTTGTACTCGAGCACTGCTGGCGGCTGTTAGAAAAATTACATAAATTGGCCGCATCACTGAATAAGCCGCAGGATTGAACGTTTGGGAAAAAAAGTAGCGGCTTATAGTCCGGAATTTATGGTAGTTTTGTTTCACTTTTTCTCAGCTCAAACTAAGCATTTAAAGTGACAAGCGTTACATATGTGCGGCCATGCATAGAATCATTAACTGACAATGTAAATTCTGAACGCACTAACTGTGATTCCTGAACCGCGTGGGTCCTCGGGGCCCCGCTGAGCAACCAAATATGGACAGATTTCTCCCCTGCTGACGGTTGCTGGCCTAAGTTCGTGTCGTGGCAAAGTTACCAACTCTCCATTCCTTGATGTTGTCGGCCCAGTTCTTTTCTATCTTCCTCTCCTCCTACCCGCTTGGATTGTGCTCTGGAGACTTATCTTGGTCATTCCTAATTATTTTGTGACTTGACCATAACACTGCAGTTTTTGTCTGCACAGTTGACAACAGTTCTTCGTTGGTGCCCTCCAATATTGTTGACTGTCATATGGACTGTGTAGCTGATTCCTAGAAATTTTCCATATCCATGGCCTGGTTTTCCTTTCCAGCTTTGCTCTGAGATTCCATGTCTCCCAAGCGTATAGGAGAAAGTAATGAGTGCTTGCATAAATCTGATATTTGATTTCACTGCTGTATTTGTCCCTCCAGATTGGTTTAAGTTTGGCAAAAGCTGGTGTAGTTTGAGCTATCCTGGCCATGATTTCTGGTTCTGACCCCGTCTGATACGACAGCTCCAAGATATTTCAATTTAGTGAGCTCTCAGTGGTTTAAGGTGAGGTTTGTGGTGATAATTTGGGAGTTTTTGGTCATTACTTATTTTTGTGCTGATTTCCATTCCATTGGTTGATGATTTGTCAAGGTGCTTGACCAGATCTCTGGGTTTCTATTTTTCTCTTGCTGGTTCGGTAAAACGGAGGTAAGTGACATTGTGTCCCCCAATGCTGACTGTACCTTCATGTTGGTCTCTCCAGGAAAATTTTGAATAAGGTTGGAAAGAGAATAGAGCCTTGTCTCACACTGACTGTGGTTTTAAACTATGCTGCCATGGTACCATTGATCAGTACCAGCACTGTTGGTATTCGCGTACAGCTGTTCAATAGTCTGAACTAGTTTCTGGCCTGTGTTGCCTTTCCGCATGGTGGCTCATAAGGTGGCTTGCCATACTCTGATAAATGCCTTCTTAAAATCCACAAAGACTTCGATGCGCAGATAAAAGATCTGTTC
The DNA here is from genome assembly GCF_059441175.1 of Urocampus carinirostris. Taxonomy (NCBI): domain Eukaryota; kingdom Metazoa; phylum Chordata; class Actinopteri; order Syngnathiformes; family Syngnathidae; genus Urocampus; species Urocampus carinirostris. The sequence goes on from NC_142356.1 coordinate 3,977,446, forward strand.
TGTGGTGCTCCTTCCCTCCTTGAATCCTGTCTGTTCTGCTTGGCTGTTTTCAGCCTGCTGTTCCAGTCGTTTAATTGGGACCTTTAGCATATCTTTACATCCATGGCTGCTGAGACTGATAGTTTTGTAGTTGGAAGTTTCCTTTCTTCGGTAGCATAATTACTAGCGATTTTGGATGGTGTAATAATAGTCTGTGATAATAGTAAAAATGTGGTTTGCAATAACCTGTGCAGCCCTTTGAGACTCTTTGTGATTAAGGGCTATACAAATAAAATGACTTGACTTGACTTTTGTCCACGCTGATGGCCACTGTCATGTTCGCCAGATCAGATTTAAATTTTTGTCAAGCTTTTCTGAAGACATGTTGTAGATCCCTTGGTTAAACACAAGGCCAACATAAGAATTAAAATGTATTCATTTTATGTCATTCACTGTCCAATTCATCGTCAGAAACACCAAAGAGTTGTTTCCCTTGAACTGTTTATTTCTAACGTAAATACCGGACTATAGAGCGCGCCTGATTATAAGCCGCACCCACCACATTTTAAGAAGAAAACCGATTTTGTACTTACACAGGCCGCACCTGTATATAAACCGCATGCACCCACATTAAAAAAATGTAACACAAACACAAAATTAACCCAAACTATGTCCTTCATAAAAGTACACAGTCCAAAAATCACAGCCGGCAAATTGAACGGAAAATGATACCGGTACTTAAGGTTTGATGCAGACCTGCAGAGTCCGGGTCCCGTTGAAAGTAATCCAACGAAAAAAAGTGTATACTTCCAAAGGGAAGGGTGGGAAAAATATATATCCACTATTGTGCGCCGCGTCCACAAACACGTCTCACCTTTACTCCACTTCCCGTCAGCCCCCGTTGTTTTCGCCCCTTCTTTTTTATTCGCCCGTGGGAAACATATCAGAATAAGTGTCTGAAATAAAGACATTACAAAAATATACAGTTGCAAATACATATTATACATGGTTACACATATTTACAAAGAAAGACGGTACACCGAGAGAGTTTTCAAAGCTTTAGTAATAATAACTTTCATCCCAAATGGTGCCTGTGACAGTTAGCAACACGCTCGCAACACGCTCGCAACACAGAAACATTCCGTACTTGTAAAAATCACGGTAAACCGTCCTCATCTTCCTCCTTAGAACTGAAGCCATCGAAAAGCAACTTTGTCATACAGTCATCGTCCCACGCTCCCTTATTCCAAAACACGCTAGCAACACGCTCGCAACACAGTAAACGGGTCTGGTAAAAAAAACATACCGTACTTGTAAAAATCCCGGTAAACCGTCCTCATCTTCCTCCTTAGAACTGAAGCCATCAAAATCGTCTTCCTCAGTGTCGGAAAGAAACTTCGTCATATAGACGTCGTCCCACGCTTCCTTATTCCAAAACACGCTGGCAACACGCTCGCTCCTTCTTTATCGGACTGCTCGATTGCTTTTAGCTTGAAAGCTGCGTCATATGCCTTTCTTTTTGCATTTTGCATGATGAGGGTATGTTTCCGCTAATTTAATTTACTGTATGCACGAGCCAAGAAGTTGCAGTCTTCCTCGGCGCATATATTCCACCGGTCAAAATCTTACCTTTTGTACTCGAGTGCCGCATCACTGAATAAGCTGCAGGGTTGAACGTTTGGGAAAAAAGTAGCGGCTTGTAGTAATTTACGGTATTTATTTCTTTTAGGTCGACTTTCTGTTTTCTCCATTGTCCAACCTTTGTCTCCGGTACCATGAGTGGTAATGGTGTATTAATGAGATAAGATGTAATGTTCTGCATTTCGATAGCGCTTTTCAGGTCAATGAAGACCTCCCAAAGCGCTTTAAATGCTTTTTTTATAGGTCATCTATGGTGTTCAAGTGGTTACAATTCGGCGCTCTCACACTCGCTACCTGGGTTCGATTCCCATTGCATGCAATGTATGGTAATTGCGGTCGATCATTGCACAAATACGGTAATATAATATTGTGAAACCTCTTGTATAATGCGGACCCAAACAGTGAGTTAGATTTAAGTTAAAAAAAGGGTATTATGGACAAATAAATATGGTGAAGAATCAAAATTGTAAAACTGAAAATGAACTTTGTCCTCCAAGTATACACTTTAAAATGTACCCCTGTAATGTACAATTTTACCTAGTGAATGACTTTGAAGTAACCACTTCAAACAGAGTTTGTTTGAGTACAAAATCTAATTAAAGCCGAGCAGAATTTCTGCCCTCCAATCCCAAAAAGTTCAATAAATGTCTTTGTGCAATATGCTAATAGTCCTAACTTAAGTCAAGGTTTCGGCTGAGCCGTCCTCTATTTATTGCGCGTTCCTACTTGGACTTGATCTTTACAGCTAATTAATATGATGCATGTTTGCCACTTAAGTCCGCAGAATTGAGCTGACTCCATATCCATTTGTCAGGAAGCCAAATGCATTGCAGAGTTGGAGAAGGAAGAGAAAATGCTTTTAGGGGTCTCAAAGTTAATTTCTTATGCAATTTGCATTACCTCATACTTTCTTTTGTGGAGGCAGAAGGTTTTATTTTGGCGGAATTTAATTTGACTAAAAGATGTTTGGAGTAACTCATTTTACGGCTCGCGAACAAGGTCATAGTCGAAGCAGTTGAATAAAAAGCAAACCACGACTTTTTTGTTTGCTTCTAACTACTTTACAGCTCGCATTTAGTTTCTTAATTATTTTTTAAAATTTACATTTAGCTTTTAATATATCTTGTTTATTTATTTACACAGTTCTGTTATTTTTATATGAGAATGTGTGGGGGAGGGGTGTTATAAGGGGGGGTGATCTTTCACCCCTCTCCCTGGGTATTTTCCCCCACCTGGTTACTCTGTGCCCCACCAACGTCTTTTAGAATTTTGAAATTTTTTTTTGGTGTGTGCTTGTGCACATTTGGTTTGGTGTAGATTAGGTTTATTATTATTATTATTTCCCCCTAAATTTCTTTTCTCCATATTTTTCAATTCCATTTTTTTCTTTTTTGCAATATATATTTTTTTTGTTGAGTTTGATGCGGAATCAGATCAATTTTATTTCAAATATTTATTTTATATTTCTTTCTTTCTTTTATTTTTACTGTATATGTTTTCATTTTTATATAAATTCATTTTTTGCAGTTATTTTAAGTTCAGGAAAATAATACCTCATGGCTGATTAGTTAGTAAATTATATATGTAGTTCTTTTTTAAATTATGATTATTTTTATTAGTAAATAGCAATGTATTTTATTAACATTTAAAAACTGGCATTTCTAAAAAACTGAACAAAAATGAGCAGAATCCGACTATTTTGGTCATCTTTATTTTTTTATCATTTTTAAAAAAGTTTCAATGTATAATTTATTAATCTCATTTAATTGTATTAAAACATAGCTAAATCATAGGCATATTGTTTTATTTATTATTTTTTTGTCAATTAATATGAGGAAAAAAAAATAATAGTCAAAAGGTGGAAAATTACATTTTACTTTTAAATAATAATATTTTCCTTTATTTTTTTTTTTACATAATTATTTGTAAATAGAATTCCACCCATTATATTAAATCAAATTTTCATTAATATTTCTGATAATTTTATGTTCAAAGTAAATATTACTTTTGTACATCAAAAGGGTTAAAATTGTTAATGCAAATCTGTATTATAAATATAAAAAATTGAAAGACAGCACATTGGTATGCTTTAACACTATCTCCAATTCAAGTTTAATTAAAAAACTTTTTGGGGGGGGCAAGGAAATATCTTATTTATAGCCACTGTGGCCTTTTACGAACTTTGAACAGCAGAGTTAATTACGGGCTTGTTACTTAATTTTTTATGATAATTAAAGCCTTCACTTTGGAACTTTTTAATGGTGTGTAGCCACTTTTGGAACTGTTCCACGAGCAAGCAATTTTCCTTTCTTGAAGTAGTTTGATCACAATTATTTATTGATTAATTAAATTGATCAGTAAGGTAAAGAGGAGTGCAATACTTGGTTAGTACCAGCAGAGGCGCTGTTGGGTAAAATACATTCAGAGGGAGATAAGCGCGTTCTAATGAAATACAGATAGCCCTGACTATAATGGGGTTTACTTTTCACGGGATCATGCATTGTGTTCTGCATTCTGATTGGCTAAACAGTCTTCCTGCTTTTTATCTACCTGTGCTTTAATACCGTTGCGGTTCAATATGTGCACATATGCACAATAACATGCTAAAAAGGGTTTGTTCTTTGGTTTAAAAAATAATAGAGTACAGTAGAACAGAACAGTAGAAGTATATAACATCAATAAAGTCCAAGGTGAAAATGTTGTATAACAGGGATAGAATCCATAGTTATGCTTAGCTAATGTTTAATCGCCTCCTTATTTTTAATAGTAGTCCCGACTTACGATTATGGATTGGTTATGGCCATGGAATTTAGCGAGGGTAGCGATCCGCGTGCTTTCTTCATATTTCTTTGTTCTCGCAAGCTCCATTTTCAATGTTATCATGTTTTTGCTTCTCCCTTTAGCATCACTGGAAACCTTGGAACCCATAGCGAATAGAGTACAATGAATAGAGTAAAATCTCCCCAACTCGCTAAGTTTTTACAAATCACACGAGGAACTCGAAACTAAATGAAGAGAAAGGCATTGTGGGAGGTAGTTCATGCAATAGCATATCGCCATCTTTAAGATGCTTGGATGAAAACCAACACCACACAAGGATTTCATATGATGTCGACCGGTAACATACACGTGACTCGTCACATGCACATACACCGCAAAGTTTGAATTTAATTTTATTTAAAGTTTTTGCTCACGCGTTTTTGATGTTTTATAGTCGGGGAAAATGCTCCCAAGAAGGGGCAAACAAACATTTTTTTTCTCATTTAACGCGGGGGCAGCGTAACCTGGGGCATCAGTTTAAACTATATAATCGTAAAGAAAGGTTTCTACTTCCCAGATTTGGCCTATCGCAAGCTCTTTGGAACACATCTCGATAACAGAGGTTTTTTTTGTACAATATTCCCTCGCTAGATGGCAATTTCAATACTTTGTGGATTGTAATCGCGTAGTGTGTTCTGCATTCTAATTGCAAAACAGTCACTTAGCCCTTTTTTGCCTGTGTCTGCCTGAGCGTCAATAACGTTGCGGTCTAAGTTGTACACATATGTAAAACAGCTTGAAAACCTACACACAAATAATTTTGGAATGCAACGCCAGCGGAAAACGAGGAATTACTTTATATGGTTTTAAATACGTAAAACGTTTATATTACAAACGGTTAGCAAAAAATGAAATATCATGGAAGTCTAAAAATGATTTGTTTCCTCCTGAGTGTTTTCGTCAGGAATTTACACTAAATTGTAGTAATGACAATCAAGCCTATTTTATTCTACTTTCCCTTCTTCTGGTTCTTTACATGGTTCGTACGGGTGCTTGAAATACTTAAAAATGCTTGAATATTAAGGTTGTGTTTTCAAGCATTTAAAAGCGCTTGAATTTTTGGTCAACTGCTTGTAAATGCTTGAAATGCCATTGCATTTTTCCTCCCTACTTGGTTAACTAAAGTTGGCATTAGTTTGTATGACATTGTCCAATGAAGCGTAATTGCGCCAAAGAGGTCAGGTGAATGCTACACCTAAACAGGGATCTATGAAATGTGTATTAGCGCAAGGATTACGTCAGTCATTTATTATTGGCCATGCAAAAAATTAAGGTTGCAATTCCCAGTGGTAAATTGTCATAGAAAGAACTTCCTGCAACTGAAATTGTAAGCTACATATTTCTGTTGTCTTTACCCAAATGACAGAAATATATTGGTGATAGGAATGAGTGGAGAGGTGTTGTAAAAGGATAGTGGGATGTTTAGACGTGTTCTAAGGGATAGGCAGGGCCCTTGTATGATGCGGCAGGGGTAAACCAGTGAAAGCTGTCGGGCCCTGCTGTTGAACAGAAGAGTTTGTTGTGTTACCCTGACCCAAGTGACATGGCCGCTTTCTCGTGTCCCGTTTCATCCGGAGGGACGAAAGCATGACCAACTTGGGTGCTGAGGTGCCTAACTTGTTTGGGTGTTTGGGCAATTGGGTTGGACATGGTCCAACATTTTTATGTGTGGTTTTTTTTTTTTTTGCTACTTTTTTATTTTTTATTTTATTTCATTTTCTGTATTTTTGTATTTGTTGTCTTTTCTGTCGATCACCCCTCTCGAGGGATATGACCAGGGTAGATAGATAACTATATGCAGTGTTCTCGTTTACCCGCGTCCCTGCGTCCTAGACGCATTATTTGTGCTGGGGACGCATCGTGTCAAATCAACGTGCGTCCCTGGGACGCAACGTTTTTGACACGAAATTGTCATTAGCATTTTTTAACAAAGATTACCGCACTCCAAACTTTTTGTCAGGCAGATCTGGCAGATGTTGTTTTGGTCTCGCGGTTCGAGTTTTTGTCTGCACGCCGATCTCCAGTTCGAGTTGTGTAGTCCGTCTCTTTTTAGAGAACTGGCTTTTTCCGCTCAACTCATTAAAGAGAGCCGGCTCTCAAAGAAAATGTATTATCCTCCTTAATTATATTTGCATGTATTTTTTCCTTCTACAGTGAACGTACAATCGACTTCATTTTTTAACTTTTTTTTATAATTAACCTCATTCATGTCGAGAAACTCAGTGTCTCACAACAAAATGTTCATTAACAATATATATGATAAAAGGAAACGCATGTAGCCTAGATGGTAGTGTGCCCGCTTTGAGACTGGGAGGTCGCTGGTTCGCGCCTCGGCCGAGACATACCTAATTGGTATAATGGCGGCGCCCTCTGGCTGCGGCTGCATCGACTCGCTACAACGGGTCAGGTGTATCGACATTTCGTTCTGTGTACATTGTTACAAAGAATGACAATACAAAGGAAATTATTATTATTATTATGTACAATATAACATGTTAAACTACATAAATAAACATGTTTGAAAAGAAAATATTTTTTTTTTGTATTTTATAAGGGAAAATACGACAGTTTGTAAGGGCATGGCGCACACTAAATGTTGGGGACCCATAGATCTCTGTTGGGACCCATAGATTTTTGAGCATGCGAGTCCCCGGGAGCCCTGTGATTGGCTGGCAACCAGTCCAGGGTGTCCCCTGTCCACTCCCTGATGATTGCTGGGATGGGCTCCGGCACCCCTGCGACCCTACTGAGGATAAGCGGTGTAGCTAATGAGATGAGATGAGATGAAATGAGTCCCCGGGACCCATCACTTTTCACAGGTAAAATCAACACTGTATGTGGGAAGATATTTGACTCGAAAACAAAAACATTTGCGATTTACTCAAGATTTAAGAAATCAGATGTCTTGATAAAAGCACATGCAAGATCGAAAATCACATATGCAAATCACAGATTTATTTGTGACTCTGCAAAATACATGATTCACATTGGATTTTTTCTTTGAACAGTACTGGAGAAATTGGCATTGAAAGTCCTTAAAAAGTGCTTGAATTTGGCCACGGAAAATGTGTAGGAACCCCGTCTTTAGAAAAACATAAGCATGTACATCTGACTATAACGTCCCGGGCGGGGGATTTAAAATCACATTTAGAAATAAGAAAGAACAATGTTGTTTTCTGCTATGTTGCCTTCTTAAGTGGTTTCTACTTGAATATATTTTTTGTTTGTTTATTGCAACAGAGCACGGCGCATGAGATTTAATTCCGGGTATGGATTGTCGAGTGCGTGCGCCTGTTTGTGTAGCTGTGCGTGTAATATGAACAGCAGACCAGCAAACTTAAGTGGGTCAGGCATCTTTTTTTGATGAGACGTCGCTCTCGCTGCTCTCCGTCTCGTTTGCGCCTCAACACGGAGCCGCCGAGACGCCAAGCATTTCGACCGGGATTGTTTTTTGTGTCGCAAAACAGGGTTGTATTTACATAGCATGTTTTATTTGCGAAAGAAAACAATGACATCTAAAAAAAACTGGTTCTCCATCAAAGCCAATGAGATCAAGAGTAACCAATATATACCACAGCCATATCCCCCTAGTGGGAGGTGGCTAGAGTCCTTTCTGACTCTTTTTGGGAGATTGATTCAGAGGAGGGGATTCCCAGCCCCCTCGCTCAACCCAACTGAGGTGTTGGGAGTCATTAGGTGACCAAACCCCCCAATTCCAACCTGAACGCCAAGCAGGGAGGCAACGGGTACCGATGTTTAAGTCTTAGGGCCCAGTCACACAGCCGTTTGCGTCTGTATCGCGGGTAAAATTTTGCGATTTTTTTTTTTTTTTTTTGCCCGTGTTTGCCTGCGATGGAAAATGCGCAAAATTGGCCAACCCGCTGTTCATCGGTGGTATGCCCGCAAAACAGACGCCGGCGACTGTTCCGCTTCCTCATCGCGTCATTTCCGCGTCATTTCCGCGTCATTTCCGCGTCATTTCCGCATGTGGACCACGGGTATAAAAGCTGCCGAGCCGGTGTTGTGCCGAGAAATGCATCCCTGCCGAGATTTGCATCCCCTGGCTACTATAACCACTTTGACCTGGTTTTATCTCACTTTTATATCACTTTTCAGGAATGTAATAACGGACATATAACCAAAACCACTTTGTCTTGCATTTGTTGGGAATGTAATACAACTTAAACCATTCCGTCTTTGTATTTGTTGTGAATGTAATCGAACGGTAATGCACGCCATATATAAATCACTTTTGAGCAGGTAACATGTTTATTTTGCCTTTTTCTACTCAAATCGCTCGTATTAAAACTGTTATACACTCTACCATAAAGCTTATTTCACCATAATAAGCTTTATGGTAGAGTGCATAACAGTTGTCAAAAGTGATTTATATACGGTGTGCATTACCGTTCGATTACATTCACAACAAATACAAAGACAGAATGGTTTAAATTGTATACATTCCCAACAAATGCAAGTCGAAGTGGTTTTGTTTATATCTTCTCCATCACATTCTCAAAAAATGATATAAAAGTGAGATACAACGAAGTAAAAGTGGTTATAGTAGCCAGGGGATGCAAATCTCGGCAGGGATGTATTTCTCGGCACAACACCGGGCTGTAGAAATCATAACCGCTCAAGACACAGTCCCGTGAAGATCAAGATTTCAATTTATGGCACCGAAGAAGCCAATATGTTATTATTGTAATAGTTTTTCATTTTTATTTTATTATCTTGTTATGAAATGAAAAGAAATAAAAATGGATTAAGACGTGATCACTACGGTGACGGGGATCCATGTTTACCCCTTGACGTCTCGAGCACAACTGACGTGTGCTCGGCAAATCGCGCTGTATATACGCGGAGAAAGGCGTTTGACCGTCACACGCGTTACACACGCTAATTCACGTAATAACACCGCGATACAGGCGCAGAACAAACGTGCTATGACCATGCTCCACCCGCGATTACCCGCTAAAATTTCGCGTCCTACCCGCGTGTAACCACGCTCTGGCCGCGGCCGCAGCACGTCGTTCCGTGTCTGTACCGCGTCATTACCTCGTGTGTACCACGTGTGCCGCCCGCGGTTACGCGTGGTCTAAAGTTTTGAGCAGCGCAAAACTTTTTTGCGCGGCCCACCGCGTGTGAATTTCCGACCGCGTGTAAAGCACGGCTGTATCTCGTCTGTATGGCGATCTCAAAGCGTCCAACAGCGTCTGCTTCACAGGCAGAAATTTCTGGCCGTGATTCAGCCTCGATACGCCCGTGAAAGGCTGTGTGACCGGGCCCTTAGGTATGACTCGGCCGAGGCTTGAACCTCAACCTCCCAGTCTCGGGGCGGGCGCCATACCCCCAAGGCCACCGAGTTGGTCAAACCGAAATATAATTAGCTTTACATGGTCGACTAACGGTTCTCGCCCCTTAAAAACACCTGCTGGGTTGTAGGGGCTCCTTTTAATGTGGTGTATCTTGGGCAAGTACAGCCTGGTGGTGCCCATCCCTCTCCAGACCAACAAAATATGAAAATACGATCACCTCCTAGTTTCCTACCCTCAAACCCTAAAAAGTCAAATACAAAAAACACACAACTGTTAAAATTAAATAAAGCAAAATAATGATTTCAGAATACATAAATAATAAAATAAATAAATACGAGGCACAGATTAACCATGTGAAGAAAAAAACTTAAGCCTGTGTCAGGACCAGAACGGAGACAGGACCCCTCACAAGTTTTATTGGAAGAAAGAGAAAGGGTTGCGTCCACGATCCGGTGATTGCTTCGAGTGATTGCTGAACGCGGGATACTCTGATTGTGCTCCGAAACGCGGAAGTGAATCTTCCGTGGCGAGCGATGGCGGCGTCAGGGACGGAAAAACGGGTCTGTAGCCGGGACAGGAGGGCAAAAACGTGGTTGGGGTAGGAAGTGAGTCGTAAGCCAGAGAAGACGTGGTCGGGGACAAAAAGGGGTCGAAAGCCGGGAAGGGAGAGTAGACGTGGTCAGGGTCCAAAACGGGTAGAAGCCGGGGGACAGACGGGAGCAAAAAACGGGACAGGTGGGAGTCAGGGTCGAAAAAGGCTTGCCTAGTGTTAACTGAGGTTCGCAGACGGACTGACAAAAGGGGACAGACAGGACTGGGTACAAATACTGATTGGGAGCCAATCAGAACCAGCGGCAGTTGGCGCCAAAGGAGCGGGGACAGCTGAGTCACATCAGTAATCATGACAGCCTGGTTCATCCACATATTAGTTTATTTGTAATAATTCCAGAATTAATGACGTTTTTTTTTCACTAATTCGTTACAAAAATTAATAACTCCGTCACAATATTCTAACTTCCTGAAACAGTCCTGCATTTTTTATATGTTATTTTTGTTATTGCAACTAATTGCAAATGCTTACTTTACTCTGACAGAATATGATGCATCGGATTACTTTTGATTCGAGACTAGTATCATTAATCTGCGGCTGCTTTATTTTGAAGGGAGACTTTATGTGTGAATGCACGGCTCCAGCGATTAACACAACATTTCCGTTTTGGTAAAAGTTTGCCACTTCCAGTTTTAAACAAGCACATGTTGTTATTTTCTTAAGAATAATTGTAATTACTTTTAATATTCTGGAGACGCATCATGTTTCATGCTTAGAAATACAAGTCTACCATCTTTTAATGTCAAAAGAGTGGTATGTATTCATAGATGGATACTAGATGTAAGATCAGGCCTATAAAAATTCAACCCGACCCGACCTAAATTGCGGGTATATAAACCCGAACCCAAGGGATTTACTGAATTTGATTAACAACCTGAAAAAAAAATAAAGCTTTACTTCGCTGTACTTCAGTGTTGTGGCTGAACTACGCAGCTTGGGGTTAACTTGGGGCCGAGTCCCTCAAATCAAGTGTGCACTGCAAGTGCAGCGCCAAAATGAACGGGTTAGGGCCGAATTGCGCACCTCAGCGACGTGCAGTGAACGAAAGTGCAACTGAACAAACTGGCACCAAAAAGAAAAAAATCTTAGTGAAAGATTTGGCCGAAAAGCAGAAAGAAAGTTTGTAAAGCTTGAAAGCTATTGGCAAGAAGCGGAAACGACGTGTGACATGAGGGGGGTGGAAGGAGGAAGCGGCGCATCTTTTACCCCAACACTGAGGAGAAAAAATAATTTGGATTTTGTGATTTTGACTGGCCAGACATAATGATTGAGAATTTAAGGGTCCGGTTCGAGCCCAGGCCCAAGATTTTTCCTCTAATGTATACCAAAGCCAATTATACAATTTCAATGTATATCCATCTGGACTGGGGTCAAATGTTGGATATACAAGAATTCTTGTGCGAGTCATTAATCTTGGTGTGGCACACTGATTTACAAGGACATCTGAAAATGGCACTCCTCACCGAAAAGGTTGCTGACCCCTGGTCTAAAGGGTCCAGAGGCCTGCCCAAGGGGCGTGTCCCACATGTATTTAATTTTTAGAAATATTTTGAGTTTCTTTTCTATAAGTTTGAAGCCTGACATTCTGGTCGGCCAATACTTTTTCACGGCATCTTCAGGGTTGGGTAGGGTTACTTTCAATTACTTTTGGATTACTCCAATACCAAATATGCTAATAAAAGACAAAAGAAACGAAATATGAATAAAATGACTAAATTTTGCGCAGGCTTGGGGAGTAACGGAATACATGGAACGGCAAAAGTGATGTTGGCAAGCTGTTTGGATTTATTTTCATTTTGTTTCTGTCGCATTTTATGTTCGTTTTGCCGGAGATCAAAGAGATCAAAGCCAGGAGAGAAAGCTTACCACGTGTTGTGAGTCATCATTTGATTCATATTTAGTTTTTTTTGTCTTTTATTAGCATATTTGGTTTTGGAGTCATCCAAAAGTCATTGAAAGTAATCAAGTTAAAGTAACCCTACCCTTGGGCGGCAGTGGGTCAGGAGGTAGAGGGCTCGTCTTGGGATCAAGAGATCGCAGTTCGAATCCCGGCTCCTCCATGTTACATGTCGAAGTGTCCTTGGGTAAGACACTGAACCCCTAATACCCCCAATAAGCAGGCTAGCGCCTCACATGGCTGCACGGCCGCTATTGGGAAATGTGAAGCACACTGTAAAGCGCTTTGGGGAGTCTTGACTTGAAAAGCGCTATAGAAATGCAGATCATTTAATTTCATTTCAACCCTGGGCATCTTAGATAAAGTAAAGATTGTTCGTGGTCTTCTGGAATATAAAGCTCGTTTTCCTTCGGGCGGACTTGAAGAAATGGGGATAATTTGCTCGGTAGATGACAAGCCATCTGTCCAGATGTGCCAAAACGTTCCCCATCTGTCTGAAGGCCAACATCACAGCAAACTGGCCTTACTTCTGACATTGGCAACGTAGCCGTGAGATCGGACACGGCTATCGCTAACCGATAATCCTCACGTGTGTTTACCTCCGCGCCTCGGATTGTCAATATACCGGGTTTACGCCCCGTGTAAATCCCCATCGACGCCCCGCCACTCCTCCCACAAACGCAGACTTCTCTCTTACGGCTCGGCTTTTATCGCCGCGCTCAGCATCCGAGAGACAGATTGACTCGGTATTGCTTCAAGGCCTCAGCTCAATGAGATCGGCTGCCATTACCGACGGGGGATTAAAAAATAAAAGCAGGAAGAAAAAAAACAACAGCCGATGACTTGATTGTTTCTCAGAGACTTTGGGAGTGCGTTTCTTTCCAAGAAGTACGTCACGTTTAATTGCCGGGTGCGGTTTGTAGTTGTCCCTAGGCCAAGTCAAGTCAAGTCATTTTTATTTGTATAGCCCTTAATCACACAGAGTCTCAAAGGGATTCACAGGTTATTACACGGACTATGTTTTCAGACTATTATTACACCATCCCCTGATCTGGAACCAACATGAGGGCAAGGAAAAACTCAAAAACCTCAACATGAGGAAAATAAAGAAACCTTGAGAAGGGACCGCACATGTGGCATCCCCCTTTCAGGATGACCAGACAGAAAAGGATGTTGCAATTACAAATAATACACATATTATAAACATAAAATATAGGTTAGCCATATGCTATAGAGTAGAAGTGTGTTTTAAGCTTAGATTTAAACATTTCCACTGAGAATCTCAGGGGGAAGAGCATTCCACAGCACCGGTGCCTGGATGGAGAACGCTCTCGGACCAGCGGAACACTTCTTGGCTCTTGGGATCACCAGAAGACCGGCGCTCTCAGAACGAAGGCTTCGGACCGGAACATAGGGGGAAATCAGATCTGAAATATATGTGGGAGCAAGTCCATGTATGATTTTGTATAATACTAAGAGAACCTTGAAATCACATCTTAGGCTAACAGGGAGCCAATGCAGGTTAGCCAAAATCGGCGTGATGTGATCAGACTTTTTTGTCCTAGTTAATAGCCTCGCTGCAGCATTTTGTACCAGCTGAAGACTCTTGATTCTGGACTTCGGGTGACCGTAGAGTAATGCATTACAGTAATCGAGACGGCCAGGAAGGTCCAAACTTTTTAGAAAGCAGGCCAGATCCGTTGTTGGCTGTCAGCGTCGTGAGCTTGTAGCTCGCCTTTGTAGCATTCTCATTTGACTCGCGGGGTCTCATGAAAAAGTGCTGCTGTGCAGTTAAAACAGCTTCGATTTGATTCACCTTTTCTTCGTCTGGCAGTGTCTCTTGATACGATATACCAGGGGTGGTGAACACGCGGCTCTAGAGCCGCATGCGGCTCTTGGCCAATAAGAATGTGGCTCTTTGCCTCATCATATTTTCTATATACTGTGGCTCTTTGCTTTGTTTCATATTTAGGTTTTTTTTTTGTATTGAAGGTGGACACTTTCCTTGAAATCAACACAAGAACAATACTTGTTATATTGTAAGGAGAGGAGTGTCTTATGGGAAATAATATGTTTTTAATTGTGTGTCTGTCTGTCATGGCAGGTCAGTGCGTGGTGTGGCTCTTTGACTCTCACAGTTAAACATTTCGGCTCTTTGTGTCAAACTGGTTCGCCACCCCTGCGATATACCATCTCTTGGCAAATTAGGCAGACACGGTGGTTTTGGTTTTTCGGTGAAAGAAATTACTCCAAAAGTCAATAAATAAAAATATGTTAATATATAGAACATAAAGTATTTGGGAAGATTATGTTCTATCCAGGGCAGCACGGCGGCGCAGTGGTTAGCGCATGTGCGGCACAGTTCATGTCTTGGGAACCTCCTGCGTGGGTTCAAATCCAGCTCCAGACTTCCTGTGCGGAGTTTGTATGTTCTCCCCGTGCTTGCGTGGATTTCCTCCGGGCACTCCGGTTTCCTCCCACATTCCAAAAACATGCATGTCAGGTTAATTGGCCGGTCAAAATTGTCCCTAGGTGTGAATGAGCGAGTGAGTTGTCTGTCCCTGTGTGCCCTGCGATTGGCTGGCAACCAGTTCAGGGTGTCCCCTGCCCACTGCCCACTGCCCGATGATTGCTGGGATGGGCTCCAGCACCCCCGCGACCCTACTGAGGATAAGCGGTGTAGCTAATGAGATGAGATGAGATGTTCTATCCATGTTTTAAGTATCTGCTTCATTACTTTCATGTTGTGTTCAGTTAGAACCAGTTGGTCTCCCAGCATATTCCGTGTTGTCTTCCTTTCATTTTGTTCTGTCAGAGGTGTTGGATTGAAACATTATGTAGTTATTCATTCTACACGTGAGTATGCTCACTGCATCCTTGCCCTTTTGTGTTTTATTCAGTTAGAACCAGTGGGTATTCTAACAAATCCCTTTTCTTTTTTGTACATTGAGAGCCACTTGGTGTCCCTTCGTATTCTGTGTTGTCTTTCCTCCTTTTTTTGTTCAGTTGGAGTTAATGTTCCAAAAAATCTTCTATTTCACATATTGTTAGTCTTCTTGTGTTGTTTTACGCTCATGTAGCTTTTTGGTGTTGAAACATTATGTAGTTGTCCTTTTCACATAAACTGATACCAAGGCATTTCCTCTAACCTTTTTTCGACCACCGACTCTAAACACAACGAAAGATCCACAATTCTTTCAGATAAAATGACCAGACTCTCCAGCTGTATGATGAAGATTTGAAACCGCAAAAAGTTAATTTGTAATCAAAATAATAATAATTTGCATATATGACATGTTTAATGCCAGAGGATTTGTTTTATTGGGGTCCACCAATTGGAGAAGTTTATTTTCAAAAGTATCAACAGGAACTCCAACTGGTCACAGGACATGACTATGGTGACTGACATCAACAGCCTTTAAAAGAGTGGCGCAAACGCCTCTCTCGCTCTCTATTTCTTAACACATGCTTGAAGGGGGTCGGGGGGCAGCACAGCAGCGCAATGGTTAGCGTGTGTGCGGCACAGTTCTAAGGTCTTGGGAACATCCTGTGTGGGTTCGAATCCAGCTACCGGACTTACTGTGCGGAGTTTGTATGTTCTCCCCGTGCTTGCGTGGGTTTCCTCCGGGCACTCCGGTTTCCTCCCACATTCCAAAGACGTGCATTTCAGGTGGATTGGCCGGTCCAAATTGTCCCTAGGTGTGAATGAGCGAGCGAGTTGTTTGTCCCTGTGTGCCCTGCGATTGGCTGGCAACCAGTTCAGGGTGTCCCCTGCCCACTGCCCGATGATTGCTGGGATGGGCTCCAGCACCCCCGCGACCCTACTGAGGATAAGCGATGCAGCTAATGAGATGAGATGAGAGATGCTTGAAGGGGAGGCCACATCGGCCTTCGCCCCCTTGGGACAATGGGGACGAAGGAGGGCTGGGCTTGTCTCCTTGGCCACAAGGCCTGGCGCAACCCTGAGGCATGTGGCCGAGTTTGCCCATCTATCTTTTTTACCCTCTCCATCGACTGAAAATAAAAAGGCACGATAGAGTCAAGAAAGGGAAAAATGTCCTTTGTCACGCCTGTGTTAAAGTGGCTTTGATGTCTTTAAATTCTGAAGGTTTCTCGTAAACCTGTTCTGCTCCTGTACACTATCCAATACTAATTCCCTTTCTACAAATAAATACAGTGGAACCTCGGTTCTCAAGTCAAGTCATTTTTATTTGTATAGCCCTTAATCACAAAGAGTCTCAAAGGGCTTCACAGGTTATTACACAGACTATTTTTTCAGACTATTATTACACCATCCCCTGATCTGGAACCAACATGAGGGCTAGGAAAAACTCAAAAACCTCAACATGAGGAAAATGAAGATACCTTGAGAAGAGAACGCACATGTGGCATCCCCCTTCTCGACCATAATCCGTTCCAGAACCCTGTTCGAAAACCGATTTGTTCGATCACCAAAATCATTTTTCCCATTAAAAATAATGTAAATCGTTTTAATCCGTTCCAACACCCTGAATGTTTACATTGAATGTTTAACATAAAGCTAACCCAGGCTAATCGTACGTTCGCGTTATCGTAATCTTCCGTACGAAAGATTACGCTAACATGAACGTGTAAAAATAAGAAAAAACGATAAAGAAAAGAATTATGAATAGGATTTCTGACCTTTGTGGTGGTCAGCAGAAGGCACAGGTGGAGTAGTTGTACGCACTACTTTTCTTTTTTCACCTGTAGCAACTTTGCCACTTGCACTGACTTTCTTCGGAGGCATAATAAGGGGCTAAAACACCCGTACGCTGCTCAGCATGGCACCCTAGCGTACGCACTCACGCATTACCGGCGTTCGAACTCCGATTTTTTGACCGAACAGCGAAGCAAGAATTTCTCTAAATTTTTGGTCGGACTCCGTTTTGTTCGAACTGAGAGGCGTTCGAAAACCGAGGTTCCACTGTAAATCCAAAATCTTTTTCTGTGTCTACATTTATGGGACCAGCTTCTCCGGCCAAGCCAGAACTTCTCTATTTTCTACATCGGAAAATCCCTTTCTACGCATGTTTTGTTTATTCCTGCATCAAATCGTTCGCGTTTCAAGGTTCCAGTTCCCGTTGTATGTAAAATGGCGGAATACGATGCAGGCACATGCGTTAATAATGCATTTTGAGCAAGCGCGTTGCTGAGATGAGATCGAGTTAAAATGCAAAGCGCTCGACAACAAAGTTAATTTTGTTCCGAGTATTCGCACGCGTGTGATGTAAAATTATGGCATCACGGCGGCGACAAGGGATCCGATTAAGCCTTCGCACATCTGTCAGCACGCCGCCATCTTCAACACCATTAGATTAGCGCTAATGAAGACCCCGCGCCTTCGACTCTATATTTGAGAAGGAAACCCTGCTCACCGGCGACTCCTCGCTACCCCCCATCAGTAGGCCCCGTCCCATAAATCACAGAAGGTTCCCGGGGATCGATTAAAAGCGGGCCCGGCAAACATTTTTAATAGAGACGTGGCGCTGAGCCCGACAAAACGACCCCGCAGCCTGAAATACGTAGCGAATCATAAAAGTTTCATAAAAAATATTTATGGCCGGCAAACAGCGAGAAGTGCAATGATGGCAAGAAGAGAGGAACCCGAAGGAGGAGCGAGCGAAGAGATAGATCCCCCGTGCTGCTTCAGCCTTCCTTTTAAATTAGAACGAGGCTGTCTCCGTAGAACGTGACATTTGAGCTAGCCGTGGAGGGATGAAGTTTCAGAGGGGAATGGGCGGAGGAGTGGGTGGGGCCGAGTCCGCCCGGGAATGGAGGGATGCGAATCTATCTACCGTAAATTCCGGACTATAGAGCGCACCTGATTATAAGCCGCACCCACCTCATTTCGGGAGGAAAACCGTTTTTGTACATACACAAGCCGCACCTTTATATTAGCCGCATGCGCCCACATTGAAAAAATGCCACACAAACACAAAATTTTTGGGTTTGAACAATTTTATTGACACTATTAACAGCAACTAAACAATCCAAAAATCACAGCCGGCAAAATGAACGGAAAATGATACCGGTACTTAAGGTTTGATGCAGACCTGCAGAGTCCGGGTGCCCGTTGAAAGTAATCCAAGGAAAAAAGTGTATATTTCCAAAGGTAAGGGTGGGAAAAATATATATATCCACTATTGTCGGCCGTGTCCACAAACACGTCTCACCTTTACTCCACTTCCCGTCAGCCCGCGTTTGCCCCGCCCCTTCTTTTTCATTTGCTCGTGCAAAGCATATCAGAATAAGTTTCTAAAATAAATACATTACAAAAATATACAGTTGCAAATACATATTATACATGGTTACACATATTTACAAAGAAAGACGGTACACCGAGAGAGTTTTCAAAGCTTTAATAATAATAATATAACTTTCATCCCAAACGGTGCCTGTGACAGGGCAGTTAATGGTAGCAACACGCTCGCAACACAGTAAACGGGTCTGTTAAAAAAACATACCGTACTTGTAAAAATCACGGTAAACCGTCCTCATCTTCCTCCTTAGAACTGAAGCCATCAAAGTCATCTTCCTCAGTGTCGAAAAGAAACAGTGTAATATAGACGTCGTCCCACGCTCCCGCAGCCGGACTCGCACTCATTGTCGCTGGAACTTTCATCCACTCCTGATTCTGTGCCCTCCTCTCCGGCACGCAGCAGACCGGCTTTTCGGAACCCGTTGGTGATGGTGGATTTTTTTATGCTGCCCCATGCTGTCAGGATCCACTGGCAGACTTGCTAAAAAGTTGCCTTTCGCATGCGGCTAGTTTTAGTGAAGTTGCAGTCTTCCTCGGCGCATATATTCCACCGGTCTAAATCTTACCTTTTGTACTGGAGCGCCGCTGGCGGCCGTTAGAAAAATTACATAAATTGGCCACGTCACTGAATAAGCCGCAGGGTTGAAAGTTTGGGGAAAAAGTAGCGGTTTATAGTCCGGAATTTACGGTAATCTAAACTACTTACAAAATCCTGATTTGTTTGTGTGTGTGTTTGTACGTGACTTATAGGCTCTGAAACAGCTGAACTGATTTTTGTTAAAACGTACAACAGTTGTACTTCAGGCTTTTGCGAGTATCTTAAGCTAGGTTTTGTGTCAAGGCACCCCCAATAAATATCAACAAAGATGAACACCGTGTGTTTCGTGTGTTTTGCTTTTGTGGAGTCTCGAACACCCTTCGGTGGTACTGCAGCTTCAGACCGTTGACCACTTCAAGCAGCCAAATTCAAATTTCTATCGGAATCAACGGGAGGCTGAGCCCGTCTTGGGATCAAGAGATCGCAGGTTCGAATCCCGGCTCCTCCGTCTTACATGTCTAAGTGTCCTTGGGTAAGACACTGAATCCCTAATTCCCCCAAAAAGCAGGTTGGCGCCTTGCATGGCTGCAAGGCCGCTATTGGTGTATGAGTGTGTGTGAATGGGTAAATGTGAAGCACATTGTAAAGCGCTTTGGGAAGTCTTCATTGACTTGAAAAGCACTATATAAATGCAGATCATTTCATTTCATCGATTGATACATTTGTTTTTTATGCACATTTTTCCACAAAACATGGCCCCAACAACCTCGCCCAAGTAAGGCTCAGCAACGCTAGTCTGTTATGTCAGAGATATGATACACAAGCGCTAATCCGGGCCAAACCCAACCCGAATCTTGTCTTGGGTCGGGCTTAAAATGTCAATGATTACGTTCGGGTTGGGCCTGACTTCTCTCTGGGTGACTTTTTCTTTCCACTTTTACGTAAATCTCTGAATGAGTGCCTAATGCCCTGTCAGTGTCAGAGCTAGTAGTGTGGACCGAGATGTGCAAAAAACACTGTGATTAATTCAGTATCTTGTCACAGTGCTATGCTAACATCAAAGTGCGCCGAAGCGTTTCAAAGCCGTGAGTAGTTTTATCCACGAGAGACCATGGTCCGCAAAAAAAACGTAGGTCTCCGCATCACAACACGTACTGTACTAAACTCTTACGATGTCAATTCAAAGAACTTCTTCCTGTCTCTACTATCCACCTGTCATTGTCCGTCATTGTCTCTCAACACTAGATTCTTAAGGACGTACTGCTGCTGGACGTTTAGGGCCTAATTTTTAACCCGTCAAAATGACGGACGACCTTAAAATGTCCCGATCAAAACAGTCAAAGGCTGAAAATTGGCGGTTATTGTAACTTCAAACTATAGATCAAAATGTTTATACTAATTTGTTTAGCATTGATCACCTCTCCTCCTCACAAGTCCTCACCAATAAAATCAGAAAATTCCGCTTTTCTTCGGGCTCGGTCCTGCATTGGTCACGCTCAAGCTTGGTCAGTCGTAATACCTGTGAAGTTGGGTCAGGTTGGGCTGAATCTTTATGCCCGATCTTACTTCTAATGCAATTGGCCGACTTAGGGTGGGTGTATGTGTGCATGGGGGCGGGGGGATCCTCTAGAGGCTTTTAATGCATCGACCTTCATTAGCCGGTGTTACCGCCTCGGTGTGTGCATGCCCATGCTCGTTTTTTTGTGTGTGTAAGGCGCTTTTGTTAACACTCATTACCGAGTCTTTGTTTAAAGGCCAATCATCTAATGAAGTCATTAAAAAATGGGAAAAAAAATCCTGATTTGGGCATTAACACCTGACACCGGGGTGTATTTAGTGCGCTGGTGTGTATTATATGGTAGGGCTGCTGCGATAAGTCGACATTGTCGACTAAAATCGATAACATATTTAGTCGACAATGAATTCCTTTGTCAACTATTACCGCCAGATACGTTTTTTCCAACAGAGTGAGGCATCTACGTGAATTTTATCTCAGTTTAGATAGATAGATAGATAGATAGATACTTTATTCATCCCCGATGGGAAATTCACACTACAGCAGTCTACCCTGTTGTTTATTAACAGATTAACATGATGCCCTAGGGGTGCTTGTAGCGGAGTGGATGGCGTCACTTTACGCTAGTCCCAAACTTCGACATCCCTGCGGCAGATGGAAATCTTTTCTTTGTGTCCAGGGATACACCACCTCGTGTTAGCAAGTCCGCCTCCTCTCCGATTCCCCCAGGCTTTCGTGTCTCTGTATAGCGGCGCTGAAGCCGGATTGCTCCGGGTCGCTCCGGGTGGCTACACGTTAGCGTCCGGAATGCTAAACGTGAGCCACGTTTCCGCAAAACACAGCAACTGCGCTCCCTGTGCGCTTCGATGTTTTCCACCAGCACTCGTTGGTCTTATTTGGTCGTGAGTTCGCATTTAGCATGATTACGGATGGTACCGAAGACTTATAAAGTTTAGAATCACTCATGCAGAATAGGGTCAGTCTCAAGCGGTATCATACAGAAATTATGACGACTACTTAAAAAGTTTGCAAAACACACCTTGCTTATCATGGCATTACCTCTGTTCTCCACGAACATTAAAAGGGGATAGCAAGTCGGCCATTTGAAAAGAATTGAGTCTGACTCGCCTCAGTCAGATTCAAGTATTGTTCAAGCCAATCCGGTTTTGATGACGTACATTGTACATTTTATATGCGTATATTTCGCTTTAAAATAGTGCTTGAGCGTTATGCCATACTGTGCCCGACAAACTTAATTGAAGTAAAGACAGAAATTCCGAACGACTGCTGTTAAAACTTTAAAACAAAAACAAAATCGGTTGTTAATACTGTTTGAATACAAGTGGTTGACCATTGAATGTACGTCACAAAATGCTCATATAATTTGTTTTACTTACTGTTCTACTGCTGCTAGTGAGCTTGATCTTAAATCACAGGGATAAAAACGTTGACCACGGTGGCGCATTGGTTAGCGCGTGTGCGGCACAGTTCTGAGGTCATGGGTTCAAATCCAGCTACCGGACTTCCTGTGCGGAGTTTGTATGTTCTCCCCGTGCTTGCGTGGGTTTCCTCCGGGCACTCCGGTTTCCTCCCACATTTCAAAAACATGCATGTCAGGTTAATTGGCCGGTCCAAATTGTCCCTAGGTGTGAATGAGCGAGCGAGTTGTCTGTCCCTGTGTGCCCTGGGACTGGCTGGCAACCAGTTCAGGGTGTCCCCTGCCCACTGCCCAAAGATAGCTGGGATGGGCTCCAGCACCCCCGCGACCCTACTGAGGATAAGCGGTGCAGCTAATGGATGGATGGATGTATGTATTTGTGTATCCCTAGAAATAGACATTAGGTTGATTCATGTACTGTGCCTAATTAAATAGGGCATTTTTGTTCATTTTTTATGAATATTGAGAATGTTCAATAAATAATAAATTTTACACTGCATATGTCCAATGGTTAGAAAACTGACAGTATCTAATTGATCTGCAGGCGCTGCTGGAGACGCAAAGACAGTTACGAGCTCAGATATCCAACTTCACTTTCAATTTGGGATTTTCTGGCAAGTTCTACCACACAGGTGAGGAACAGTCCAAGAAGGTAAATTTGGTGTTATACAGGAATACACTGCAAACAAATAAAAAAAAATATCTATTTATATAATTATATAATTATATATAATTTCTCTAGTAAATAACATATGGTTATTAAAATAACAGAAATTATATGTTTTGTTTGCAAGAAAAAATAAATACAATTTTGCACCCTAGGTTTTGCTATATCATTTCTACAATTGAGTAAAGATAGTTCTTAAAATTACTTAATTTTTTTTTTTTGCAAGAACAAAAAAGAGCTGTAGACAAAGAATTCCTGTCTTTTGAAATATGATTGTTCATATATTACTATAGCTTTATATTTTCCTTTTGTAACTGTTTTGACTTATACTTATACCAGCTCAGTAGCCTAGATGGTAAGGCGCCCGCTTTGAGACTGGGAGGTCGGTGGTTCGCGCCCCGGCCGAGTCATTCCTAAGACTTAAAAAGTGGTCGGCGGCGCCCTCTGTTGGCTGCGGCTGCATCGGCTCGCTACAACGGGTCAGGTGCAATCGACATTTCGTTCTGTGTACGTTGTTACACAGAATGACAATACAAGGAAATTATTATATTATTAATTATTATTATATATAAGTATTATTAAAAGTGTTTGTATTATTTCTACATTGAAGATAATTCTTGAAATGAACCAAATCATCTGATATTGCGGATGCAAAATGTATTTTTCTCATTTTAACACTTAATTTTAAAACTTAAAAACAATAGCTGACTAAAATATTTACAGAAAAGGAAAATGGAAAACGTAATTTTAGCTGTACCTTATTATTGCCCCAAAAAATCAATTGGGAAATTATTTTGCTTATTTTAATGATGACTTTTTCGTTTCATTTTTTATGTCGTTGTAAATATTTTAAACAAAAATGTCATTATGAAATGAAATGAAATGAAATGATCTGCATTTCTATAGCGCTTTTCAAGTCAATGACTTCCCAAAGCGCTTTACAATGTGCTCCACATTTCCCAATAGTGGCCTTGTATTGCAGCCATGTAAGACATTAACCTGCTTATTTGGGGTATTGGGGGTTCAGTGTCTTACCATTGACAAGCATTATTTTTTGCCTTAATGATAATGTTGACAGTGTAAAGAAATTATATTGCCAAAAAAGTATGAAATGTCAACATATTTTTTGTCACAACTATAAGTGTGTTTAAATATTTTTTCTGAGCTAAATTTTTTTAAATAGCATTAGCATATACTAGTTTATCCAATCTGTTGATTAATTGACAAAATAATTGAGTACAGACGCTGCCTTACATACGAACAATCGTTCGTAAGTTGCTTCAGTTCTATATTTTGTATGTTTAAGGTTTATAAAAGTATGTTCAAGGCTTGTATAAGTAGTCTGTATTGTTTTTTACTAAAAAATAACCATTTCATAAAATGATATGCTCTATAAAGAGAAATAAAGCTAAGTTTAACTTACTTTTGGAAGATGAGCTTCAAGTGATAGGGGACTACCTCTTCCGTGGTAAAAAGTGGCCGAAATCAAGCGTTCCAACTGTTTTCTCAACCGCATCAAGCTTTCTTATTCCACTTTCATTTCAAATGAAACAACTCGCCTCTTATTTACACTTTACACCAACCATATTGAATGGATGCATGAGATATTAAACAAAACAAATGTCAAAGTTCTTAGCACGGTGGAGATACAGTATAGAATGTTTACACACGAACCAGGAAGTAAAAGCCGGATTTCTTCTTCGGGGTGGATGCTGGCCGAGTTCTCACAGCGCCTCATGCCTGTAGTGGCGGAAAGAAGCACTACAGTACTGTCCTAACTAAACTAATTTACAGCAATTTCCGGATATTTCTTATCTACCGTTTTTCTTAAGTCATATGGTCGTATGTAGGGGAGCGTCTGTAATTGAATACTAAAACAAATATTTTTTGCATCCCTAATGCATAGGCACAAACATTCAGAGGGATGTCCTTGTGGGCTGTATTAATTGTTTTGCCATTCAATTAGTTATTCGAGTTTCATCTAAATGAGGTAAAGAAAAACATTTTTTTAAAACAACTCTAGAAATGCTTTTGAGTTGCATTTTTTAACACAAATTTCGACCTTCACAGCACTGAGGATGGAAAATTTCTTGTCATGCCACAGCTAATTGGTAGACCACATATCTATTTGAATGTTTTAATTTTTTTAATTGATGCTATCTCAGTAATTCGGAGTCACCGAACTGCGGGATGCAAATGAGCGTGCGCCCTTTTAGCTTCAAGGTCATTTTTTGTTATTCTATTGTGTTTGAATAAAAAATTAGAGCTTGGGTTTTTAGAAATATTTCAAATGGCAAATAAATATGTTAACAAGGATGGTGCCATATTTTTATCTACAAAAAAGGCAGATGAGCACCAACGAATTCTAACCTTTTGCAATGTGAAGCTGTATCGCTACATTTTTGGGGTTTTACGCATAATGGAAATTGCAAAATTTCTAAAATATCCCTTGATCAAAAATATATCTTAAAAAAACACACTTTAAAAGGTGGAAAATATATCCATCCATGTCCCACCAGCAGGAGGCCCCGGGTAGAAAAATTTGTAAGTTAATTCAAAAAAAAAATTAAAACAATTTGTTATTGAATCAAAATATATCAAAATAATAACAGGAATTATACTTAAAGTTTTAGTGTCAAGTCAAGTCACATTTATTTGTATAGCCCTTAATCACAAGATGTCTCAAAGGACTGCACAGGATTACAATTACTTCATCGCCTGATCTTAAACCAACATGCAGGCAAGGAAAAACTCAAAACCTCAACATGAGGAAAAAAGAAACCTTGAGAAGGGGCTTCACAAGTGGTAAAAGAAATGCAATTGCAAAGCGAAGCCACTAAATAGCAATGTTGGCATCGTTTTTAGGCAGACTTGTCGAGAAACCTGGCAACAATATCAAGCACTTACAAGCACTTCATCCCCCCAAAAAATCAAGCACTTTTCAATCCTTGAAAACGCGTTAAAATTCAAGCATTTCCAAGAATTTCAAGCACCTGTACGAACCCTGCATTCATAGATGGACTGCCTGTTTGAGGGGAAACCCCGAAATTACCAGACGCAAGTCCATCCTTGAATCCAAACAATACCTTTAAAATGAGTTAACAAATTCATCTGAATTTTGCCCAAAGGTAAATATTTTGGTCGATACTGTTTTTGTATACAATTGCACTGAACACAGACTTGAAATCCCGTTTTGGTCGATAATGGTTCATAAAAGAATTCAGTGGAGGTTTGGATCATGGGGGCAATCTGTTATTGATTTTCTAAAAATCAATGTGTAGATGCATTTTAATTACCGTATTTTCCGCACTATAAGGCGCACCGAAAAGTCTTAATTTTTTTCAAAAGCTGACCACGCGCCTTATAATACAGTGCGCCTTATATATGGCTCAATGGTGTGTCGCAAAGTCTTGCAACTAATGCAACAGCCGCCGACTAGATTTTCCCCCGAACGTGAAGTAGTCCGCGGTGTATGATGGGATTTATATACCGGCGTTTCATTGGCTAACCAATGTGTCAATCATCATTTGAATCGATCACTACTGGATAAAGTTATTCGGAGGTAAAGGGGGCGGATCCTTTTTATCATTTACTGGCTTGCATAGGCTAAAGGGACAAAACAAAGCCTACAATTGGCCGAAAAAGATGAATGTGAATAGCAAGTTTGGTTGGTTGTCTACGGCATAGAGAAAGCATGTTTTACTATTCTGTATTTGTAAATATTTTATTCTTCTGGATTTACTACACTCACGGATGTAAGAGGACCATGGTTGCACATTATTATTGAACGCAACGACTTCGGTGAGCTACTCCGGCTATATATTTTCCCAGTATCTTGTTTCAGAGTGATATCGATGTTTCTGTGATGGGTCTTTTTTTAAATTAAACTCAATTCCAAGTGTTTATTGTCATATGCACAGTAAAGTTGCGAGCGAAAAAGAAAATAGAAACTAAGGAATGGTTGGCATTTCTTGAATCCCAAGACTTTAACCTTCCGAGTGATATTTGGAACGATGCATTTGAGTGACATCGTACGGACACCGCATCCGCACGTGTCTGCGACACGTATTTGCTTCTTTGCAAGCTTTCGGAAAGTTAAGGGGGTAATAAGTTTGACTGAACTATCTGACTCTTTTGTCGACGTTGCCATTGTAGCGCCTTATAATCCGGTGCGCCTTATCGACGGAAGATATAGGACCAAAAACTATTTTTTGGGGGTGCGCCCTATAACCCGGTGAGCCCTATAGTGCGGAAAATACGGTACCCTCAGTTTAGTGAAAAATAGTGAAACAGAAACAGTTGACACAAGTAATTTCAGGACTTTCAGAAAAAATTAAATACTGCAAAATATTTCTACGCTTTCCAGAGGTAGGTTGAGATGTACATATAAAACCAGCTGTCGTATTCTTGTTTTGAATCACGGGCATTCCTGAACAGTGTTTGCATACAAATGTAATAGGGCTGCAACAACGAAATCAATAAAATCCATTAATATCGATTCTTAAAAGCGTTGGCAACTAATTTCATCAATCAATTCGTCTTGTCGTGCGATTTTTGAGCCACTATGCACAATAAATCAATGCAAATAAGTGCATTAAATTTCAGGAAGTTGAGGATTGTAGTACCGTTTTGGTTCAGCAGAGAGCGCTTCTAGACCTTTTACAAAAAAGTATCTTACATTTTAGTATTCTCATTAGCTGCACCGCTTATCCTCAGTAGGGTCGCGGGGGTGCTGGAGCCCATCCCAGCAATCATCGGGCAGTGGGCAGGGGACACCCTCAACTGGTTGCCAGCCAATCGCAGGGCACACGGGGACAGACAACTCGCTCGCTCATTCACACCTAGGGACAATTTGGACCGGCCAATTCACCTGAAATGCATGTTTTTGGAATGTGGGAGGGAACCGGAGTGCCCGGAGGAAACCCACGCAAGCACGGGGAGAACATGCAAACTCCGCACAGGAAGTCTGGAGCTGGATTTGAACCCACGCAGGAGGTTCCCATGACTTGAACTGTGCCGCACATGCGCTAACCACTGTGCCGCCGTGCTGCCCGCACATTTGACTATTTTTGTAAAAAGTATTTTTGCTACACATGAAATGAAATTCATTGCTTTCTTTGTTTTTGTTTTTTTTATAATAAGTCCAAGAGAAATATCTTTGGATAAGGTGCTAGGAAAGGAGTATTTTACATATTTGCAGGTGTATAGCATCCATCCATTATACGAACCGCTTATCCTCAGTAGGGTTGCGGGGTCGCTGGAGCCCATCCCAGCTATTCTCGGGCCGTGGGCAGGGGACAGCCTGAACTGCTTGCCAGCCAGTTGTAGGGCGCACAGAGACAAACAACTCACTCGCTCGCTCATTCTCATGTTGGGACAATTTGAACAGGCCAATTAACCCTGAAATGCATGTTTCTGGAATGTAGGAGCAAACCCATGCATGCACGGGGAGAACATGCAAACTCCACCGGGAGGTTGCAGTAGCTGGACTTGAACCTTGAACCTCTGCACCGTAGGGCTGCACGCTAACCAACCAGCCGCCGTGTCTCCCTATAGCATACATTTGTATGTTATTTTACCTTATTGTTAAGTTGTTTGACAAACACTTGGATTTGTCATAGAATATTCTTTTGTTTTGTGAACTTTTTCTATAGGTCTGAAACTTCAATAATTGAACGAAGAAGATGAAATTAATTATGTGCTTTTTTAAAATTTCGATCGATCGAAAAAAAAAAAAAACATTCATTGATTATTAAAATAATCATTTTGTTGCAGACCAAGTACCGTGAATTCCGGAATATAAGCTGCTACTTTTTTCCCTAACTTTCAACCCTGCGGCTTATTCAGTGATGCGGCCAATTTATGTCATTTTTCTAACGGCCGCCAGCGGCGCTCCAGTGTTGCTACCATTGACTGCCCTGTCAAAGTTATATTATTATTGTTAAAACTTTGAAAACTCTCTCGGTGTACCGTCTTTCTTTGTAAATATGTGTAACCCATGTATAATATGTATTTGCAACTGTATATTTTTGTAATGTATTTATTTGTATTTATTTTAGACACCAATTCTGCTATGTTTTGCACGGGTGAACGAAAAAATGAGGGGCGGAACAAACGCGGGGTGCCGAGTTTAAGTGGGGACCGCTAAAGGTGAGGGACAGACAAGGAAAGAAGAGGGGGTAAAAAGTTGGTTAAAGAAAAAGGAGTTGCGTGAGTAAATGTGCTCATCTGATATATTTTTCCCACCCTTACCTTTGGAAATATACACTTCTTTCTTTGGATTACTTTCAACGGGACCCGGACTCTGCAGGTCTGCATCAAACCTTAAGTACCGGTGTCATTTTCCATTCATTTTGCCGGCTGTGATTTTTGGACTGTGGACTTTAATGAAGGACATTTAGTTTTAATCGCGGGACTTGAAGTCGGGTTTGGGTTAATTTTGTGTTTGTTACATGCTTAAATGTGGGCGCATGCGGCTTATATAAAGGTGCGGCTTGTGTATGTACAAAATCGGTTTACCTCTTAAAATGTGGTGGGTGCGGCTTATAATCGGGTGCGCTCTATAGTCCGGAATTTACGGTATGTACATTGTTGTTTTTGCCTGCCATGTTTTCATCTTCGACTATTATCATTAACATTATGATTATCATTGTGTCAATATTTTCCTTTGTTGGAATCGTGCAAATGTCACTTCTCTTTGTGAAAAACATTAAACGGAAACGCAGCTAATTGGTGTGCTTTTTAACCGTTTTTGAAGGCACCCTGGAGGAAGACGAGGGAGACGATTTATTGCTGAAGTACGTGGACGAGTTCTGGTGGTTCCCCCACATGTGGAGCCACATGCAGCCTCACCTCTTCCACAACGAGTCCTCGCTGCTGGAGCAGATGGTTCTCAACAAGGAGTTTGCGCTGGTGAGATGGATGGGCCCCAAAACACACACACATCAGCACACGCATCCCAGTATTCCCTTGTCTTCCTTTGCTTCCGCACGTCCTTGAAATCGTATTTGCTTTCCGAACCACCTCCGTGTGAAATAATTGCCGTCTCTTTGCCTCAAAGCACCCGGAGTTAGAAAAATAGCTTACGGTTTTACACGTAAACACCAACACACGTTTTTTTTTTGGTCTTCTAACAGTAAAATAAATTAAGTCGGGCAGAATAAAAGCGATAGGAGAATTTTAATGCTATGCTAATGCTAAAAGTTTGCATTATAGTAGAAGTGAAGAGGTTTTAAATCAGGGGCGGGAAGACTACTACTAGGAGGGACCACCCGAGGCTGCCAGGCTTTTTAAATCGGCTACAAATGAAAAATGGTTATTAGTTATGTGTCAGTCTTGTCCCCAGTATCCCTTTGTCCTCCTTTTTTATTCAACATGTACTGCATTTTGTTACATTCAAATAATATAACTGTCATTTTCAATATCAATTTTAATGGTGCATTTTTCTTTGTTTTATTCATCCGGATATTTATCAAATGTCATGTGAAAGAAAATATGTTTGCCTTCTGTGTTTTGTATGCATATGATCATATTTAGTGCTTAAAAAAGGAATACACATGGCTTAATCTGACCAGCCCAGTCCTTTCACTCACCTGTTGTCAGTCCGTCAGCGAACCTCTGTTTCTACTGGACTAGCATTGCATTAGTGCATTAGTGTCTTGCCCAAGGACGAGAAACGTCGATTATAAAAATCTGCAAGAAGAAAATCACTAATATATATATATATATATATATATATATATATATATATATATATATATATATATATATATATGTATACACATGAATCAATTTTTTTGTCCCACACTAAGACTTTAACGCAGAGTTTAGGAACCTTTTTAACCCCAAAGAGCCAAGAAAGAAAAATATTCTCATTTTATTATATTTAAAGAAAACACCAAAGTCACTCACAAAAGCTAATTCTTCAGCACCGACACTTATATTCTATAACTTATGAATGATGAATGAAGCGAGCTCTGTTGTGGGCAAAGAGCTGGACAGCCTAACAACAGTAGCTGAGAGACGAGCACTGAAAAAGCTGAGGTCAATCATGGACAATGGCTGCAATACAAGGCCGCTATTGGGAAATGTGAAGCACACTGCAAAGCACTTTGGGAAGTCATTGACTTGAAAAGCGCTATATAAGTGCAGATCATTTCATTTCATGTATATGACATCGCTGTTTTCCATCTGCCATCAGTATGTACCTGTATTTACTCATCTTCATTCATGCAATGTTTGCGTTGCGTCGTCTGCTAGAAGCCACGTGAACTCCTTTTTCCAAGATGCTTTTAATGTACGTTTACGTTTTGTAGCGTCATCAACTTCGTTAGCTTCTTTTGAATCTTTCTTCAGAGGGGTGAGGTTTTGGATTGATTCCTAACCACTTCTCCATTTTTCTTGTGTTCTCTGTGCGTTTACTTTGGAAAATGATATGCAAATGCACGACCTTATAACGCTCGGGAAAGTCCGGAAGCACGAAGTTATTCGATGCAGGCTTCTGATTGGCTGCCGAGTATGCAAATTACCAAACCAACCAAAATTTCCAAACCAAACAATGATTTTTAAATCTGAATAAAACAAAATTTGTCGGCCACCCGGGCGGAGACGTACGGAGTTGTACGCCCGACGTAAAAAATGCACGCCGTTATTTCAGACACTGTATAAATTATTTATGGAAAACATTCAGAGTCTTTCTACAAAGCAGTTGTTTTAGTGGTTAACTGAGCGTATTTGAACCCTAGTTCTAATCATTTCAACCTGGTAATAACATAATAATAACATAGCAAGAAAGTCATTCTAACATGATAAGTTGTTATTTTAGAAATGCATAGCAAACTAGCCCTTTGCGCTAATTAGTAACAAATAATTAGCTCTCAGCTTCAAAAAGCTTGGTGGCTCCTGAAATAAACAATTCCCCCACAAAATTCAATCATCATTACTCTCCTCCGAGTTCCCCAGGAGCCTCGCCTCGTCTCCAGGGCCTTTTCACTCCTCCCATGTGTTGAAATAATTCAAACAGGAGCCCCTCAGTTATAAAAAAAAATGACCTCAGACACAAATGAGCTCGGTGCCGGCAGCCTCGCCTGAGCGACACTTTACTAATCTCTCAAATCCAAACAAATCTTTATACACCCGTGGCTAATGGGGCATTCACCTTAATGGCAACCCAGGAGCCATTTTTATCTCCCACTTTTTAATCCGTGTCCCTCAAGGTAGGCCACTGTTATCGCCCAGCTCGGCCACTCTTGCAGGTTTATGAAAAGTCGTCCCTAACCTTTATTGCGTCCATTCATTCGTCCGGGTGTGACGGTGAAGGACAACGTCATTCGTCTACTAAAATTGTAGCATCTTTGCCATGCAGAGGGAAGAAAAACTACTGGACGAGTTCCAGGTTTGATGTGTGGTAAGGTTAATAGAGGAAACGCCAAAGTCAAGATCAGGGTTGAGTAGGGTTACTTTAACTGGATTACTTTCAATGACTTTTGGATAACTACAATACCAAATATGCTAATAAAAGACAAAAGAAACTAAATAGGAATAAAATGATGACTCGCAACACGTGGTAAGCTTTTTCTCCTGGCTTTGATCTCTTTGATCTCTGGCAAAACGAACATAAAATGCGACAGAAACAAAATGAAAATAAATCCAAACAGCTTGCCGACATAATTTTTGCCGTTCCATGTGTTCCGTTACTCCCCAAGCCTGCACAAAATTGAGTCATTTTATTCATATTTAGGTTCTTATGTCTTTTATTAGCATATTTGGTATTGGAGTAATCCAAAAGTAATTGAAAGTAATCCAGTTAAAGTAACCCTACCCAACCCTGTAGCTAAAGTAGTTACTGGATGCAGTACCGGATGATTCAAATAAGCATACAAAAGATCTATTATTCCATTTGTTTTTTCCTAAGGAGTTCTGTGTTTCTAATAGCTCCATTGCCCCTTCTTCATTCATGTATTTGTGTATGTTTGACCATCAGGGTTGGGTAGGGTTACTTTAACTTGATTACTTTCAATTACTTTTGGATGACTCCAATACCAAATATGCTAATAAAAGACAAAAGAAACTAAATATGAATAAAATGATGACTCACAAGTCAAGTTAAAGTAACCCTACCCAACCCTGGTCAAGCTGTATTTGAACAATAGCTGGTAATTGATGAACAATGACTAAGAAAATAAACGACATCTGAAATAAAAAATAGTAAAAGAACACACTGTATTTTGACCAATTGATGTCCCGTTGATGTGTAGTGCAACCGGAATTTTTAAGCACAAACTTTTGGACCATACTTTTCAGTTTTGCTTTTGAAAACAGATACTTTAATTCGATACTTCATATTCATAATAATTCGTGCGTAATGATTCTGCAATCACGCTCTGTTAATTATTTAATACATACAGACGCTACCCGACCTACGATCGTTCTTAAATCAAATTTGTTCGTAAGTTGCTTCAGTGCTATATATTGTATGTTTAAGGTTTATATAAGTATGTTTAAGGCTTGTATAGGTAACCTGTATTGTTTTGTACTAAAGAAAAAACATTTCATACAATAATATGCTCTCCAAAGATAAAGTTAAGTTTAATTTACTTTTGGAAGATGGGCTTCAAAAGGTCAGAAAAAAAGTGATCCAACCTTTTTTCTCAACCGCATCAAGCTTTCTTATTCCACTTTCATTTTAAAAGAAACGGCTCGCCTCTTCCCTACACTTTACACCAACTATATTGAATGGATGCACAAGATATTAACGTCAATAAAAACGTCAAAGTTCTTAGCGCGCTAGCAATACAATACACATTGTTATGAATACACACACACCAGGAAGTAGAAGCCGGATTTCTTCTTCTTCGGGGAGGATGTTGGGTGACCTCTCACAGCACTACACGCCGGTAGCGGTATAAAGAAGCACTACAATATTGTCCTGTACTCTGGTTAAGGTGCACACAATACAAAACCTAACTTACAGCAATTTTCGACGGATATTTTTCGACATCCCGAAAAAAAATCATCGTATCTGCCGGAATCAGTAAGTCGAATGTACGTATATATTAGAAATTATTGTTATGAATCATCAAGTATATATTTTTTTGTTTCAGTCGTAAAATACTTTAATATATAGCCACAGTTTACCATACAAAACTGTGCATAAACAGTGTATAATTACGGTGGTCCAGAATCTGTTGGATGTTGGGACACAAATGGCGCCAAGGCCTTAGTTTGGACACACACATTTTGTCTAAGTCTCAAATGTCTGCAATTAATAGAAAGTGGGTTATTATAATTCAAACAAATTTACCTCAGCATACTATGTCTTATCTTATCTTATCTTAGCTACTGATAAATACAGCTAAGATAATGCCAGTTGATAAAACCAAAATATATTTTTTCTTAGCTCTGGCTTGCATTAACTATTGGACCACTTTTATTATATTTAGATATCATGTGAGAAAGATGTAACCCCAGTTGACCCCACATTCCTAACATTCCGATTAAGTCAGTGCATTCCTAACAGTCCTGACATTCCAAAGTACTGATGTCACTGCATTGCTATCATTCCTAGCACATAAAGTAATGATGTCAACACATTCCAGGGAGTTCCAGAATGCTGACGTCTTCAACCTGGAATGTCCGGAATGTTAGGAATACGGTGGCGTCAGCTCGCTGGGAATGTGAGAATGTTAGGAATGTAGTGATGTCATCACGTTGGATTTCCTGAAATGATAGAAATTCTAGGAATGTGGTCACGTCATCATTTTGGAATAGTGTTTGGAATGCAGTAACGTCATTGGAATGTTCGGAATACTGGTCAATTGAGGCCAAATCTTGACAGTTAATTACCTTTTTGACGAAAGGCGCGTTTTATTATTCTCTCTGCCGCTTTTTCCCATTATAAACACATTACAATCGTATGCACTTTCTGCAATATTTCCGATATTTAATTATGTATGACGCCTAATTTTAATTAAAAATGGGTATACAATTTGGTCTCCATTTTTCTCAGCTCAAACTAAGGATTATAAGTGACAAAGGTTGAATACCTGTGGCCATGATTATAATCATTTATCGACAACGTAGACTATCAACACAATGGTGGGTTTGGGGGGATCCCTTAACCACTAGGGTCATAGGCAATGTTCCCTGTAATTTTGCACGGGTCTGAGTGTTCACACAAAGTCGGTGAGCAACGCTTGAAACAACAGTGAGCAACCATAATCCCAAGTGTGGCAAGATAATTAATTATTAATTATATTCCGGCAATGCAAAATGATTTTTCTCTTTTGAATGAATTGACTCATGTACTATTGCAAAGGTTGTACGGCCTACAAACGCTGTTTGTTCTTACAATTCTTTCACAAGATATCCATTTCTTTTTATTTCCTGATATATTTTGTCGCATAATATTAACATTTTTATTTAGTCTGTTGTAAGATACAGAACTGTACTTAATCACATTTTTTAGTGGAGGTACAATGTTGGCAACAAGATTCACTTGATATCATTGGAAATTATTTGAATGCAACACAAACTTTTTCTTCTTTTTTCCTTTTTTTTTTCTAGCTTTTTTTTAAATTCCTTTAAAAATCTCATTGTGTTTATTTTTTCCTTTTGTTTCTTTTTTTCTGTAATAATGTAACATCCTACATGCCGACATTTCTTTGTGTAAATATTGTGTAAATTATAACTATAACCTTATCCTCCTTGTTTTTATAACCTTATCTTCTCTGTCCCTTTATCTTCTTGGTTTCTTTTATCCTCACTGTGAATATGTGAAACTGGAGTGCCATTCCCAATTTTGTTGTCACAATATGTTAACCCATTTTGTAACAATGACAATAAAGGTATATTCTATTCTATTATCAATCCTTAATACTTTGCAACAATAGTTTTTTTTGCGATGAGTCGTCTTATTGTGTTTCAAGTTGTGAAAAATGGGGCAGGCGACTTTATGGCTGGGCAGGCAACTTTTCAGAGTTGTCTGCCCTGGTGTCCGCTAACTTTTTGTCATGAGTTTCTGACCCTGGTAGGAACCGTGATTATAATACAGACTAAAATCAACATTTTATGTGAATTGTATTACTAAAGCACTGCATTTTTGTGTGTACAGCAACACTCCATCCCGGTCCACATGGGCTACGCCGTGGCCCCTCACCATTCGGGGGTCTACCCGGTGCACCTGCAGCTTTACGAAGCCTGGCGCCGCGTTTGGAACATTCAGGTGACCAGCACGGAGGAGTACCCTCACCTCAAACCTGCCCGCTACCGCAAAGGATTCATCCACAGCAACATTATGGTGAGCGTCCTTAAACCCCAAATGGATGATGTCACGCTTGTGCGAGTGTGTGTCGGATGTAACCTTGTGTTGCAAATGAATTGTGTGACCTTGCCTCTCCCCTCTGTGTGCTCTAATTCAATATTTAAAAGTGGCATATTTAAAAGGGGCAAAGCTGTTCCAGGCAGTGCGATATGTGCTTTGCTAGCATGGAGCTAGTAAAATGCAAGTGACATACCGTAAATTTCGGACTATAAGCCGCTACTTTTTTCCCCAAACGTTCAACCCTGCGGCTTATTCAGCGATGCGGCCAATTTATGTAATTTTTCTAACGGCCGCCAGCAGCGCTCGAGTACAAAAAGTAAGATTTAGACCGGTGGAATATATGCGCCGAGGAAGACTGCAACTTCTTAGCTTGTGCACAATTTAAATCAGCGTAGACATATCCTCATCATGCAAATTGCAAAAAGAAAGGCACATGACGCAGCTTTCAAGCTAAACGCAATCGAGCAGTCCGATAAAGAAGGAATCAGAGCTACTGCACGTAAACTTCACTTTGCGAGCGTGTTGCTAGTGTTTTTGATTGAGGGAGCGTGGGACGACGTCTGTATGACAAAGTCTCTCTCCCATACTAAAGGAAGACGACTTTGATGACGTCAGTTATAAGGAAGAAGATGAGGACGGTTTACCGAGATTTCTACATGTACGGTGTGTTTTTTTTAACAGACCCGTTCACTGTGTTATGAGCGTGTTGCTAGTAGCGTTTTGCTACCCTTCACAGGCACGGTTTGGGATGAAAGTTATATTATTATTATTAAAGCTTTGAAAACTTTCTCGGTGTACCGTCTTTCTTTGTAAATATGTGTAACCAAGTATAATATGTATTTGCAACTGTATATTTTTGTAATGTATTTATTTTAGAGACTTATTCTAATATGTTTTGTACGGGCGAATCAAAAAGAAGGGACAAAAACCACGGGGGCTGACGGGAAGTGGAGTAAAGGTGAGTTGTGTTTGTGGACGCGGCGGACAATAGTGGATATATATTTTTCCCACCCTTACTTTTGGAAATATACATTTTTTTTCCTTGGATTATTTTCAACAGGACCTGGACTCTGCAGGTCGGCATCAAACCTTAAGTACCGGTATCATTTTCCGTTCATTTTGCCGGCTGTGGTTTTTAGGCTGAGTACTTTATATTCAGTTACAATCGCGGGGCTCAAAGTCGGGTTAATTTTGTAATTGTGTCACAATTTTTAATGTGGGCACATGCAGCTTATATACAGGTGCGGCTTGTGTAAGTACAAAAGCGGTCATCCTCTTAAAATGTGGTGGGTGCGGCTTATAATCAGGTGCGCTCTTTAGTCCGGAATTTACGGTAATTAGAGTGAAAAAGGCTTTAATTTTGTTTTTCTGACTGGTTATATCAAGGCGCATATGCTTCTTTCATGGTTCATAAGGGTGCTTGAAATCATTAAGGGATCCCAGTTCGAATCCCGGCTTGTCCGTGTTACATGTCGAAGTGTCCTTGGGTAAGACATTGAACCCCCAATTACCCCCAATAAGCAGGTTAGCGCCTTACATGGCTACACAGATCACGGCCGCTATTGGTAAATGTGAAGCACAATGTAAAGCGCTTTGGGAAGTCATTGACTTGAAAAGCGCTATATAAATGCAGATCATTTCATTTCATTTCAATACATGTAGCAACTTTGGACAAAGACGTTTTTATTGGACCCTCGGGAAATTTAGTGGCTGTCCTACAAACGTTTTTCGCCATGGCTAAATAATGTGTACCGTAAATTCCGGACTATAGAGCGCACCTGATTATAAGCCACATCCACCACATTTCGGGAGGAAGACCGATTTTGTACATACACAAGCCGCACCTGTATATTAGCCGCATGCGCTCACATTGCAAAAATGCAACACAAACACAAAATTAACCCATTCCCGACAGAGTCCAAAAATCCCAGCCGGCAAAATGAACGGAAAATGATACTGGTACTTAAGGTTTGATGCAGACCTGCAGAGTCCGGGTGCCCGTTGAAAGTAATCTAAGGAAAAAAAGTGTATATTTCCAAAGGTAAGGGTGGGAAAAATATATATCCACTATTGTCGGCCGCATCCACAAACACGTGTCACCTTTACTCCACTTCCCGTCAGCCCGCGTTTGCCCTGCCCCTTCTTTCTCATTCGCTCGTGCAAAACATATCAACATAAGTTACATTACATTACAAAAATATACAGTTGCAAATACATATTATACATGGTTACACATATTTACAAAGAAAGACGGTACACCGAGAGAGTTTTCAAAGCTTTAATAATAATATTATAACTTTCATCCCAAACCGTGCCTGTGGAGGGTAGCAAAATGCTTCTAGCAACACGCTCGCAACACAATAAACGACTGTGTTAAAAAAAACATCGAACTTGTGGTAACCACGGTAAACTGTCCTCATTTTCCTCCTTATAACTGACGTCATCAAAGTGGTCTACCCCAGTATGGGAAAGACACTTTGTCATATAGACGTCGTCCCACGCTCCCTTATTCAAAAACACGCTAGCAACACGCTCGCAAGCTAAAGTTTGCGTGCAGTAGCTCTGTTTCCTTCTTTATCAGATAGCTCGATTGCATTTAGCTTGAAAGCTACGTCATGTGCCTTTCTTTTTGCAATTTGCATGGTGTGGATATTTCTACGCTAATTTGATTTGTGCACAAGCTAAGAAGTTGCAGTCTTCGTCGGCGCATATATTCCACCGGTCTAAATCTTACCTTTGGTACTCGAGCGCCGCTGGCGGCCGATAGAAAAATTACATAAATTGGCCGCATCACTAAATAAGCCGTAGGGTTGAAAGTTTGGGGGAAAAGTAGCGGCCTATAGTCCGGAATTTACGGTAATTCCTTTAATTGTGGTTTTTGTCAACTAGATGGATTGCGTTGGTTTGATATTGGTGAGAATCCAGGAGTTGAGTATCCGTGGCAGTATTAGCCCAAAGCCTTTGTAATTTTACAAATGTACGGTTTACATATATGCAAAACATTCAATTCAAGCTGTTTTTTTCTTATTTCTTTTTTCAGCATTAGGGCTGCCAGCCACTTAATGTAAATTTGCAAATTGTCTGCTTTTGTTTGTTCAATTTGTTGATTGTTTTCCTTTTACGTAAACATATATATGTTTAATGAAAACAGAATGACTAAATGAGTCATTGTTGTCATCACAAAATTATTTCACTTGCATTTTCTACGTTCTAATTGATAAACACGCCCAAGTGTTGTTCAAATGGAAAATAGTAAAAGCACAACATAATAATCATGATATTTATCCGTCCAATCGTCAGCTTCATATTATTAAAATAAATAATTATTTTTGTTTTTGACGCCTTAACAAATCGCCATAGAAAATAAATGGCATATAATAATGTTTCCGTCACATCACCAACTGCAAATTTTGGTGTCAAATCGTCTTTTTCCCCCGCCATTTGTGATAAAAGAGCAATTATTTGTCTTGACAAAAGATTCTGACATGAGAATAACGGGGGAGGAACTGCGACTTCAACAGATGGCGTCAATGACGAGACAGGAATTTGTACGTTCTCATAAATAGAATGGCGAACCAGGCCCACAGACAGGAAAAGCCGTGTAATTTCGGCACATAAATATTCAATAATAAATAGATAAATATATATGATCATAAATTAATGAAACAAACATGAATTATTACCGTATTTTCCGCACTATAGGGCGCACCGGGTTATAGGGCGCACCCCCAAAAAATAGTTTTTGGTCCTATATCTTCCATACATAAGGCGCACCGGATTATAAGGCGCTCCAATGGGAATGTCGACAAAACAGTCAGAGGGTTCAGTCCAACGTATTACCCCCTTAACATTCCGAAAGCTTGCAAAGAAGCAAATACGTGTCGTAGACACGTGCGGATGCGGTGTCCGTACGATGTCACTCAAATGCATTGTTCCAAATATCATTCGGAAGGTTCAAGTCTTGTGATTCAAGAAATGCCAGCCATTCCTTAGTTTCTATTTTCTTTTTCGCTCGCAACTTTACTGTGCATATGACAGTAAACACTTGGAATTGAGTTTATTTTCTACAACAATTCTTGCTTCGCTTTTCGTTCAAAAAATCGGAGTTCGAACGCCAGTACGCTAGGGGCGACGCTGAGCGGCGTACGAGTGTAGATTGCCCCCACCCCTCGTGAAGAACTGTTGTCACGGCAACGCGCACTCCTTTTCTGTTTTCGTTTTTCAAAAGCGGTGAAGGGAGTGTTTTAACCCCTAATTATGCCTCGGAAGAAGGTTGGTGCAAGTAGCAAAGTTGCTACAGGTGAAAAAAGAGGAGTAGTGCGTACAACTATTGCATTTAAGAAATAAATAATAGCAAAATATGAAGAAGGTGTGCGAGTTTCCCTTCTTTCCAGAATACAGCATGGCTTCTGCCGACCGGTAAGAAATCCTATTCATAATTCTTTTCTTTATCCTTTAACCGCTCACCACTTGTTGTGGAGACCCGGGTGCTAAATGACGTGTAAACGACCTGATTTTTTTATTTTTACACGTTCATGTAATCTTTCGTACGGAAGATTACGCTAACGCGAACGTACGATTAGCCTGGGTTAGCTTTACGTTAAATATTCAAGATAAACATTCAGGGTGTTGGAACGGATTAAAACAATTTTACATTACTTTTAATGGGGAAAAAACGGCTTCGGTGATCGTCCAAATCGGTTTTCGTACAAAGAAGTGGAACGGATTATGGTCGAGAACCGAGGTTCCACTGTAACATATTTCAGCAGGAATTTCAATTAAACAAAAGTTATTATTACACCCGTTACGTATATATTTTAAAAACAGTATTATATTCTTTAATAATACAGGATTATGAGACTTTAGCCGGAACACTTAAACCATTTCCATGTATATGAGAAACATTGGTTTAGCAAAGACGATAGCCATCTTTCCGCGATTCCATCCCATCCGTCTCTTCTTCTCGCACCCTCCCGCTTCTCCTTTGATGACTCCGAGGAGGACAGGAAGTCATCTTAAAGCCGTAAAACGCTTCTCCGTGTTGACGGCGAGCAGATTGAGAGACGCCCACCTCACCGGCGGCATCGCGAGCAATCGGGCGGCGATACGGGAGATATGGGATTGTTGTGTTGCACGTGTGTCTTTTTAAAACCTACTCTATCAGTTTGAGCTATAGCTCTG
Source organism: Urocampus carinirostris (assembly GCF_059441175.1). NCBI lineage: Eukaryota > Metazoa > Chordata > Actinopteri > Syngnathiformes > Syngnathidae > Urocampus > Urocampus carinirostris. The sequence continues at coordinate 4,018,652 of NC_142356.1, forward strand.
TGGATAATTGGTTTGGTGAAATAGTGCTGAGTGTCTCCAGCTCTAGTGGTCTCTTTTTCTCTCTCTCTCTCTCCCCCTCTCGTTCGCCCGCTCACTCAAACACAACACCAACCAGCCTGTGATCTAAATTGGACCTTTTCAACGCCCATTCCACATCCAGAACCAGGCCACGATACATAAAACTGAATTCTGATCGTGAGAATGATAGCAGCCAGAAAACTGTTACGTTTGATTTTCGTGCATGTCCAATCAAATGCATTTGTTGTTCTTTTTGGTTTACGTGGCACCGGAAACAAAAACTGAATTAGAATCTAACTTGAAGTCTCCAGTTGGGACTGACTAACAGGCTTTAACTTGATTACTTTCAATTACTTTTGGATTACTCTAATACCAAATATGCTAATAAAAGACAAAAGAAACTAAATATGAATAAAATGATGACTCACAACACGTGGTAAGCTTTCTCTCCTGGCTTTGATCTTTGATCTCCGGCAAAACCAACATAAAATGCGACAGAAACAAAATGAAAATAAGCTTGCCAACATCATTTTTGCCGTTCCATGTGTTCCGTTACTCCCCAAGCCTGCACAAAATTTGGTAATTTTATTCATATATAGTTTCTCTTGTCTTTTATTAGCATATTTGGTATTGCAGTAATCCAAAAGTAATTGAAAGTAATCAAGTTAAAGTAACCCTACCCAACCCTGTAGCTAAAGTAGTTACTGGATGCAGTACCGGATGATTCAAATAAGCATACAAAAGATTTCTTATTCCCTTTGTTTTTTCCTAAGGAGCTCTGTTTTTCTAATGGCTCCATTGCCCCTTCTTCATTTATGTATTTGTATATGTTTGACCATCAGGGTTGGTTCGGGTTACTTTAACCGGATTACTTTCAATTACTTTTGGATGACTCCAACACCAAATATGCTAATAAAAGACAAAAGAAACTAAATATGAATAAAATGATGACTCACAACACGTGGTAAGCTTTCTCTCCTGGATTTGATCAACATAAAATGCGACAGAAACAAAAATGAAAATAAATCCAAACAGCTTGCCAACATCATTTTTGCCGTTCCATGTGTTCCGTTACTCCCCAAGCCTGCACAAAATGTAGTCATTTTATTCATATTTAGTTTATTTTGTCTTTTATTAGCATATATGGTATTTGAGTAATCCAAAAGTAATTGAAAGTAATCAAGTTAAAGTAACCCTACCCAACCCTGCTGAATAAATACCTGAAACTAAGGAAACCAAAGGCATTTTTCCCAGTAATTCTCTCTCTTTCTCTCTCACTGAATGAGTATTTAATTCTATATGTTTTTATTTTTTTCTTAAATGATAAAATGCACAAGAAAAGACTTTACAAAATACATGACAAACCACATGACAAAATACACCGAAAAATATGACAACATACGTGATAAAATACACAACAAAATACATGACAAAGAACACCACAAATTACATGACTAAATAAATTACGGAAAAAGCGATGAAATACACGACAAAATGCATGACAAAATAAACAACAAACAAGACAAAATACATAACGATACTCCACAAAATACAAGACCAAATACACAACAAAATACATGTCAAAGAAGACGACAAATTACATGGCTAAGTAAAATACAAAATACATAAGAAAATGCATGACAAGATACACAACACACAACAAGACAAAATATATAAGATACACCACAAAATACGCGAAAAAACATGACAAAACGCGACACAACACACGACAAAATAAACAAAAAAATATGACCAATACATGACGAAATACACGGCGGAATACACAACGTAATACTTGACAAATAACACACCAAATTATGACCAAATAAATTACAAAATAAACGACAGAATACACAAGCAAATACATGAAAAAATACACAACAAACAAAAAGACAATATACATTAGATACTCCAGAAAATACCCGAAAAAATACAAGACAAAATACACAACAGATTACATGACAAATAACACGACAAAATAGATGGCTAAGTAAAATACAAAATACACGAGAAAATGCATGACAAAATACACAACACACAACAAGACAAAATATTTAAGCTACACCACAAAATATGCGAAACAAATACTAGACAAAATACATGACAAACAACAAGGCTAAGTAGATGTCAAGATACACTACAAAATACATGACAAAATACATGACAAGATACACCGCTAAATACCACCAAAATACAAGACAAAACACACAACAAAATACAACACAACACACGACAAAATACACAGAAAAATTTGACCAATGCATGATGAAATACACATCGGAATACACAAACAAATACATGACAAAGAACACAACACATTACATGACTAAATATATTAGAAAATAAACAACAAAATACACGAGAAAATACATGACACCAAGACAAAATACATAAGATACTCCACAAAATACCTGAAAAAATACAAGACAAAATACATGACTAAGTAAATTACAAAATACACGACCAAATGCATGACAAAATACACAACGCACAACAAGACGAAATATATAATATACACCACAAAATACCTGAAAAAATACAAGACAAAAGACATGACAAACAACAAGACTAAGTAGATGACAAGATACACAACTAAATACCCCAAAAATACAAGACAAAATACATGACAAAATACACAACAAAATACGACACAACACACGATAAAAAACACAGAGAAATATGACCAATACATGACAAAACACCACCAAGAAATACAAAACAAAATACGTGAGAAAATAAACAACAAAACACACTCCAAAATACACAACAAAATAAATAAATGAATAAATCAATTCTACAAAATTCATAAATAAATGAATAATGTATATTTACTTGTAGTAGGGGGTAAAGTCGGGTCTATAAAATCCAGCCCGATCCAACACTGGCCTGTGAGTGTTAAAGCCTGACCAATTAACTTGATTTGAGGGAACCTGAACTTGATGTTTTATTTGTGATGCCTCGGTAGAAGGAGGGGTGATTCTGGCTGAGTTTTGGCGGCTGTGTAAAAGTGGGACAGAATACATTGCGCAGATCATCCACCGCGCGACATAGAGAAAGAAACCAAGAACAACGACGGGTAGATAATTAGAAAAAAACAAAAGTCAGCGAGAGAGAACCCCGGCCTGGCTCGAACCCAAACGTAATGATTGACGTTTTAGGCCCGATTCGGATTTTCTACTTGGGTTTGGGTTCAGGCTCTGGCTTAGGATGTTACCTCTAATTTTTCACAAATTCATGTATACAGTGTTGGGAATTGTACCGTTTACCAAATTGTTCGAATTAGTTATCAACCAAACACAACCAACATTCACCCAACAATTTATGCGCGCTCGTTTCTTGACGGCAAAGATGAACAGGAAAGCCGACATTTCCACACAGGGGCAGATTTAATTTCATTAACAATTGAACTAAGTGTACTCCGTCGAAAATGGCCGAATTAGTGACGTTGGAGTCTCTGAGAATCCCTCTCCTGAAGTCTTTTAGCTCCCTCTTCTTGGCCCACGTCTCCCTGCAAGATGGCGTCTCGGCTCCTCCTAAGGGCGTGCCAATGAAGCCCCCTGGGCTTCACCATCTCGAAGAAGAGCGCCGCGATGTCTGGAACACTCAAACCAACACCGAGCGTTTCTACATCATCAGGGCCTCGTTCTCAAAACAAGGCCTGCCGTCCTCCTTCAGAGTCCTGTTGCCAAAATTCCCTAGTCAAAATATTCTGCATTTGGAACAGCGTGCCCCGTCATTGAACTAAAGCCCAGTCAGTGAATATCTTGGATTAAACTCAATAAATGTAACTTGTATTCAATCGTATAAAATCCTTTATAGTCAAATGTATAAAATCCTTCAAGTTACTCCTACATATGGCAGGATCGGTACTCCATACAAGCGAGAGAGTTCTCAAACGTGATATTGTGATGCGCGGCATGGTATGTCAGACGCGGAGCTCGTCAAAGAGGCGCTCGTTCCGCTCGCTTTGCCAGACAAGACATATTCTGATTTTGCGACATCCGATGAAGCGCGACGCATTACTTCCGCAAAAGTGGCAGCAGTTAGCGTTTCCACGTTGTAGCTCTCATGCACTTTTTGTGTCGATGCGTCGGCATCGAGTGGCTCCGCCCACTCCAAATTGGGTCAGAGCAAGTTTTGCGGTCGAGTCGGTACGACAGATGCGCCGTTTGGATCGGGGACATTCGCAAAATATTTTGCCAGGAAATGGATTTGTTAGGGGGGGATATAACCGCGGTGTACCTGACCCACCAAAGATCCACATTCACGCTGGACTGGATGATGAGGTTTTTATTACAGTTGCTGCAAATGAATGAGTCACAACATGTGGTAAGCTTCTCTGCTGGCTTTGATCTCGTTGGCAGATCGTTGTAGACTGCCCAAAACATATCAAAGAGCTTTCTTTTCAGTTTACTTAAAATATATTTTAGAATATCAACCATCACAATACATTTTTACATCCATTTTAACAAGATACTTTTAACAAGAGATCGTATAGTGTTGTTTTTTTTAACGTTTACAATGAATTCAACATGTTTTTCTTTAGTCTGAATTTTAACCAACATCATCCTTTTCATATGTATGAGAAAATAGAAATAATAACAATAATGAGTATAAAAACGGGTACAATTTACCTGCAAATGAATGAGTCACAACACAAGTGGTGAGCTTCTCTGCTGGCTTTGATCTCTATAAGGGGAATTAGCCTTTTAGCACAACATGCAACGTCCGGTAAAACTAACATAAAAGGCGACAGAAACAAAACGAAAATAAATCCAAACAGCTTGACATCATCAATCACATTACTGTGCATGTAATGAGAGATTTGTCAGCTGTGGTTTTAATGTTTAAAATTAACTTTTTGCGGAGCACCAAAAGATCGTGTCTTACCGTTGGCAGCTCGTTGTGGACCGCCAACAACCCCCACCTTCCTGTTGCAAAGTCTAAAGCCAAACCAAACCTTACCACATACCAGCAGGTGGCACTGTTGGACTCATCATTGCAGGACACTTATACAGAAACTATACAACATATTTCAGCAAGAATTTCAATAAATCAAAAGTTATTATTACACCCGTTACATATTGACTTTTGATTGCAAACTCTAGCAACACAAAGCAAAAAGAATTTCTAAAAAGTGTTTTTAAATAATATTGTTCTTATATCACAATAAAAGAAATCTTGAAATAATACTAATCCAGCCATCCCGATTTGTGTATGTGTGTAAGCGACATATAGGTTTTGAAACAGCTTAACCGATTTTTGTGAAAATTCACACAGTCGTACTTTAGACCTTCGCAAGGGTCTTAAGCTAGGTTTCATGCCAAGACATCGCCAATAAATACCAACAAAAATGATCAACATCTTCTTTTGTGTGGTTTGCTTTCATGGAATCCCTAACACCATCTGCTGGCTAAACTGGGCACTGCAGCTCCCAAGCAGCCCAATCCAATCTTCTGCCATTTTGCTTGTAATAATTAAAAAAAAAAAAACAAAAAAAAAATACATGAAAAAATAAAGGACAAAATACACAACAAAATACAAAACAATACACAACAAAATACCGTTATATTTTAAAATACATGACAAACTGCAAAACAAAATGTATGACAAAATACACGACAAACTGCATGACAAAATGTTTAACAAAAATTTACAACAGAATACCAAAAAGTACACAATAAAATACAAAAATACACAACAAAATACCGGTAAACGTTCAAATACCTGTACATGACAAACTAAAGTACAAAATATATGACAAAATATACGACAAAACACCCACAAAAAATAACAGTTTCAGTTTCAGTTTTTAATGGTACCACATTCTTACAATGAGATTCTATTGGGTCCATTTGAACCCAACTGATGTATTGGGATTCATTAGGTGACCAAACCCCCCAATTCCAACCCCTAATGGGTACCAATGTTATAAGTGTCAGGGCCAGAACAGAGACAGGACCCACTTGCGTACGTTTTCTCTCAGTTTTGTTGGGAAGAAGTGAAAGGATTGCACACACGACCCAGTGGTAGCGGGGAGCAGGTTGCTCTGAACGCGGAAGTGCCACTTCCGTGGCGAGCGATGGCGGTGTCGGGAGCGGAAAAACAGGTCAGTAGCCGGGACAGGAGAGCAAAAATGTGGTTGGGATCAAAAAACGGGTCGAGGCCAGGAAACAGACGGGAGCCAAAACAGGAGTGAGTCAGGGTCGAAAAGCTTGCCTAGAGTAAACTGGGGTTCGCAGACGGACTGAATATTTCACCATTCGTAGCTTGTAATCTGGAGAATTTAATTTTTGTTTCGGTGCTATTTTGCTCTGTTTCATTTCACTGAACTTCGCCGAAATGCACACTTCCGGCGTTGCACTTCTTAGTGCACATTTGAATCGAGGGACTCGGCCCCAAAAAAGAGTATTTCAGCCGCACACTTATGCGCTGAAGTACGCACCCGAAGCTTTACTTCGAGCTCTGTTTTGCATACAAAATTAATCAGTCAGGTTTGGACGGGTTTGGGTTTTTAAACCCGCGGTTCAGGTCGGATTGGGCTGGATTTTTTTAAGCCTGATCTTACCTGATTTATGTCATATACAGGTACTTAGGTATGACTTGATTTACTTATGTCTTAATTCATTGATACGGCATATAATCATATGTTTCATTTCTTTGTAAGTTGCTTCAGTGCTATATTTTGTATGTTTATGGTTTATATAAGTATGTTTAAGGCTTGCATAAGTAACTTGTATTGTTTTGTCCTAAAAAAATAAATATTTCATGAAATAACATGCCCTATTAAGATAAATTAAGTGTTTACCTTACTTTTGGAAGATGAGCTTCAAGAGTTAGGCGACTTCCTCCACTGTGGTAAAAAGTGGCCGCCTGCCTGGTGGTGATACGAAGGAGAAGAACGAATTGAAATGAGTCAGCTGACCAGTGTTTGACCTGAAGCATGTGAACGCCTGTATGGACCAGCTGGCAGAGATGGGAAGCTGCCTCGTGGCCGTCATAGACTATCTGGACTAGTTTACAGGCTGGGGGCGTCGCTGCTGTCATGCACTGTCCGGACAAATTTTCAACATGTTACCTAGTGTTTACTATGTTTGTGTACTGTAATGCTAAATGTAATTCACCCTGGTCATCCTGAAAGGGGGGTACCACTTGTGAGGTCCCTTCTCAAGGTTTCTCTTTTTCCTCACGCTGAGGTTTTGAGTTGTTCCTTGCCCGCAGGTTGGTTTAAGATCAGGTCATTGTGTCATTGTAATCCTGTGCAGTCTTTTGAGACATTTTTGTAATTAAGGGCTATATAAAAAAATTTGACTTGACTTGACTCGGAAAAAAAAGCAATCCAACCATCTTCTCAACCGCATTAAGCTTTCTTAATCCACTTTCATTTCCAATGAAACGGCTTGCCTTTTCTTTACACTTTACACCAACCATATTGAATGGATGTACGAGGTATTACACAATAAAAAGTTCTTAGTGCGCTGGAGATACAGTATAGCATGTTTGCACAGGAACTAGGAAGAAGAAGCCGTATTTCTTCTTCGGGGTGAATGCTGGGTGACCTCTCACAGCGCCACGCGCCGGTAGTGGCGGGAAATAGTACTACAGTACTGTCCTGTACTCAGAAAAAGGTGCACACAATACAAAATCTAACTAACAGCAATGTCCGGAAATTTTTAGCATCCACCGTTTTTCGTGACTCGAATAGTCGTAAGTAGGGGAGCGTCTGTATTTATTCATCTGTACTCGTATTTCTACACACGGCACCATGTTTCTCTTTTTACGCCCTTTGATGAATTATTCCCTCACCGACAAATATTTCCCCCGACGTGTTTGTTGCTACCTTGGCGGGCGATTTGTCAGCAGGAAATGTCGGAGTCAGCGTTTTGGGGACAAGGTGCGTCTCGGAGACTGAAAGATGAAGGCTGCTCCAATTAATACGCATTAAATATACAAATGGAGTGAGTTGGAGCGTGACTCTGTGTCTAATGAGGCCACCTTCTCTCCCTAAATAATAAAGAAAGGCTCCGGTATGCAAGATTGGAGGGAAACCCAATTGATTCGGATGCCCGTGTCCTTGTTTGACCTCCCTGATTGCTAGCACTGTCCTTAACAGTGTTCACACGGACAAAAACAAAGCAAACTATAACAGTCGAGTTGGATTTCATATTCATTTTCTCCTTTTTCAGGACAAATAAGTCAACAATAAACCCTAGTTCCTGGATTATAAGTCTCTTTGGAGTCTGACCAGTTAAAAAGGAAAGAAACATATTTAAGTCGCACTTTTGGGGACACATGTTTGCTAAAAACACCAAAAATATACACGTCGTCCTAGAAGGCAATCTAAAATTAAAATAAAATCGAGAACACAGTATTCTGACGTATGTACATGCATATCTTAGACACACTCATAAACTTTAGTTATTGATGTAACATATAAAGGGATTTCCAAATTCTGAAACATACCAAATGTGGGAAAATAGTATGTGTTGTTTGCATAATATCTATCTATCTATCTAGACATCTATTTATACATCTATCTATATCTATCTATCTATCTATCTAGACATCTATCTATCTATCTAGACATCTATCTATCTATCTATCTAGACATCTATCTATCTATCTATCTAGACATCCATCTATCTATCTATCTAACTAGACATCTATCTATCTATCTATCTATCTATCTATCTAACTAGACATCCATCTATCTATCTATCTATCTAACTAGACATCTATCTAGACATCTATCTATACATCTATCTATCTATATCTATCTGTGTCTCTGTCTCTCTATCTATTTATCGAGACATCAATTGAGACATCTACCTATCCATCTCTATCGAGAGAGAGAGAGAGAGAGAGAGAGAGAGAGAGAGAGAGAGAGAGAGAGAGAGAGAGAGAGAGAGAGAGAGAGAGAGAGAGAGAGAGAGAGAGAGAGAGAGAGAGAGAGAGAGAGAGAGAGAGAGAGAGAGAGAGAGAGAGAGAGAGAGAGAGAGAGAACTCTAGCAAGCCAGTCCCCCGATGGTTTACATGTTAACGAGTTTAAGTTTTTGAGTGTTTGAAGCCAGGTTTTGGTAATTTTTTGTGGAGAATGCTTAGGCGTTGTGTCGCAGGTGGGTGCAGCAATGGTACAACAAATGGCGAGCAGCAAAAATGGGGCGAACTGGTAAAAATAACACACAGGCAGGCTAGCCGGCTGCTAAGAATGGCTAACCGGGACGATAGACAGGAAAACATGCAGTAAGCAGACAGAATAATAGAGAGCCAACGACAAAAAAATTACCAGCAACAAACATGAACCCAGCTGAGAGAAAAAAACAATGAGCACGGAAGGCAAGCCAGCTAGCGATAGCTCTCGGTGCTAACCTAGGCCAAACTATATGGTAAGCCTTAGGGAGGCCGCGCACTAACTGGGAGCTATCTGGACAATTTAATATTAATTACAAAACACGCGGCGAAAAACAAAGTGGGAAAAGACACATGCACATACTTAAGAGGAAAAGAATTCCTGTTCACCACGATATGTGATTTTCAAGACAAAGTTATGTTTTGGTGAGGCAGACCCAAGCACAGGCACGCAAATGGTAAATGGTCTGCATTTATCCAGCCCTTTTCAAGTCACTATACAATGTGCTTCACACTAACCCATTCACACACACACACTCACACACCAAAAGCGGCGTCAGCCTTGCAATGCCTAAGGACACTTTGACTTTGAACAAGGCGAATGACAAGAGTGTTTTTTTCGGCAAAGGGAAATAATAAAAGGCATTCACCACATTGGGAGAGGGGGGAGTAAAGGAGTAACAAAAAAACACTGTCCGGAAACACTAATAAAGTTAAGGAAGTTCAGAATAGATCTTCGACAAGTATCCCCAGGCAGGAGATCGGGGCAAACCCTAATCCGACATCTTTTGCTTACGACACAGTCCTTAAATATTGGATTCTGTTTCGACTCAGGTGCCAGTGATGACGAACAGGTGTGGGTCCTTCGACTTTGCTCGCCTTTTGGCGCCCTCTGGAGGACGGCTGTATGCTAGATCCTGACAAAAGTCTTTCTTTTCCGTTGCAGGTCCTACCTCGACAAACATGCGGCTTGTTCACGCACACCATCTACTACAAGGAATATCCCGGCGGGCCCAAAGAACTGGACAAAAGCATACGAGGGGGAGAGTTGTTCCTCACCGTACTTCTCAACCCGGTGAGTCGAAGTTAAAATGCGTACTGTGAGCCTGAAAGGCTTTACCCTATCGCGAATATTGGGCTAGATTTATAATTTGAATGAATAGTTGATGGATTACCGCAAATACTGGACTAGTCAAGTCATTTTTATTTGTGACGCCCTTAATCACAAAGAGTCTCAAAGGGCTGCACAGGTTATTACACAGACTATTATGACACCATCCCCTGATCTTGAACCAACATGAGGGCAGGGAAAAACTCAAAAACCTCAACATGAGGAAAATGAAGAAACTAGACTACAAACCACACCTGATTAAAAAAATGCGTACAACAGAACTCTATTTTGTCTTTGTACTAGCTGCAGAACGTCAATGCCATCTTGCCCCCGCAGAATTGACGCAGTTTTCAGCTGCGTTGTTGTCAGTCCTGCCCCGAGTTGTTTACATCAAATTTTTTCAGGCCATTCAAGATGGCGTGTACAAACACAGGCACATATTTACTACTGCACCGAAAGAAAACGTGAAAGAGTTCTTTGTCGAATAAAATGTGAAAACAATTTTTCTAGACAACAGGGCAACAATACTGCAGATAATAGTGCCAAATTGCAACACAGAGGTGTCTTTTGGTGGTATTGGCATTGCTGGTTGCAATAATGGACCAAACTGCATTCGCTTGTCGGCGTTCCTTGAGGATTAAAGGAAGCTTCAGGCCCCTAACATTGATGTTAATGATACAGAAAAAGAAGTGTAGCTTTTTTGATAGACAAGTTCTACTCCTGTTCATTTCAGATGTAAACATTGAGAAGATTTGTGAGTGAAAATGTTAAAAAATCGCGAGTAGGTTGTAAATTTTGAAGTCAGTACTGTCGAAACCCCAATATTGCCACTGTTACTTATTATATGAATAATGTTGGCAAAAACATGGAAGTTTTCTTCTTGAAGGGCGTCATAAATGTTTCCAGGCATTGCCCCAGTGTTTTGTAGCTTGTTATTTTTTACTATTTTTATTTCACTCATTTTATTTTTCTGTATACATTTTTTGCTTTATTTGTCTCTTTTTTCTGTCCCTTTCTCTTCTTCTTTGTCTCTCTATTTCTTCTCTCTTTCTCTGTCTTTCTCTGTCTCTCTTTTCTCTCTCTGTCTTATTCTCTCCCCCTTCTCTTCCCTCTTTCACTTTTTTCTTTCGATATCTTTTGTTCTCTCTCTTTTTCTCTTTCTCTCTTTTCCTTTAGTCTGTCTGTCACTTTGTCTTTCTTTCTTTTTTTTATTATTTTCTTTCTTATTTTCTTTCTTTGTTTCTGTCTCTTTTTTTTCTTTCTTTTATTCTTTTTTCTTCCTTTCCTTCTTTCTTTCTTTCTTTAGCTTTAGCTTTTTCTTTCTTTTTTTTCTTTTTTATTTCTTTCTTTCTCTCTATTTCTCTTTCTCTATCTTTATCTCTCCCTCCTTCTTTCTCTCTTTCTTTATTTCTGACTTTCTGTCTTTCTTTCCTTCTATCTCTCTTTCTTTTTTCTTTCTTATCTACGCGTCAAACCCCTGTGAGTTTTGTTCCTAGCACGTGACCTCCAAGCTTAAGTTTTTCCTCCCTTACCACTTATCTGGAACTCCCTTTTTTTAAAGTCTAATCTTTCAGCTTTGCCCGTACGTGTTTTCTTTTCATGTTGTGGCCACCGAGGCCCCCTCGCTGCGAAGTCTTGTTTGTCTTTCCGACCCTAAATCAGGTCTCACCACGGGGTCTCCCGCTTTTCGACTCTCGCACAAAACAAATCATCTCGACACGAACTGCTGCGTGTGTCACTTTAATTTGCTTCTTCTTTGACTTGAGCCGCACGATCAGTTTGTCGTCGGTGTGCCGACAATGTCGAGTGCGCTCGTTCGAAGTCCACTAATAAGGCAAGCTTGAGGGAAAAATAATCCACGAATAATGAAATGGTTCTTTTCAAGAATTAGCTTTTTTAAAATCCTGTTAGGCTCAAACAATAACAGTGGAAAGTTGGTGTGACTCAGCTTGTTATAAAATTGACCTTTCGAAACATACAATCCACTCCAGTCCTGTAGGTGGCAGTATTTGTCGTTTAGAAGCGATTAATAGCACACAATTAAAACAGATATGATTTAATGGGGGGCAGCACGGCGGCGCAGTGGTTAGCGCGTGTGCGGCACAGTTCTAAGGTCTTGGAAACCTCCTGTGTGGGTTCAAATCCAGCTACCGGACTTACTGTGCAGAGTTTGTATGTTCTCCCCGTGCTTGCGTGGGTTTCCTCCGGGCACTCCGGTTTCCTCATTCCAAAGACATGCATTTCAGGTGGATTGGCCGGTCCAAATTGTCCCTAGGTGTGAATGAGCGAGTGAGTTGTCTGTCCCCGTATGCCCTGCGATTGGCTGGCAACCAGTTCAGGGTGTCCCCTGCCCACTGCCCGATGATTGCTGGGATGGGCTCCAGCACCCCCGCGACCCTACTGAGGATAAGCGGTGCAGCTAATGAGATGAGATAATGAGATGTTTAATGGGGGCAGCACGGCGGCGCAGTGGTTTGCGCGTGTGCGGCACAGTTCTGAGGTCATGAGATCGAACCTCCTGTGTGGAGTTTGCATGTTCTCCCTGTGCTTGCGTGGGTTGCCTCCGGGCACTCTGCTTTCCTCCCACATTCCAAAGACATGCATGTCAGGTTGATTGGCCGGTCCAAATTGTCCCTAGGTGTGAATTTTCCGAGCGAGTTGTCTGTCCCTGTGTGCCCTGCGATTGGCTGGCAACCAGTTCAGAGTGTCCCCTGCCCACTACCCGATGATTGCTGGGATGGGCTCCAGCACCCCCGCGACCCTACTGAGGATAAGCGGTGTAGCTAATGAGATGAGATGAGATTTCTAGTTGATGTGGGGAAAATGCCATAAAGAGGGCCAAAAAAACTGTAAAGCGGAAGTGTGTAAACGGGGGGGAAACTTTTACACAGCACTTGGCTAATTACTGTTTTGTTCCTGTTGTTGTTATTACCGTGTATTACGGACCTCGTAACCAAAGGACACCTTTTTTCACAAAGGCAATTTACACGTGCACACATACGCTTGATGATTCACTTCCCTCTCTCGCTGCTGGGTTTCCATTTGCAAAGACAAAAGCTTTCATTAGAGTGTGTGCTTTGCAGATCAATAGCGTCGCCAGGCGCGTGCTTTTCATCCCTCCGGGCTTCCCTTTTGTGTGATGATCCACGCCTTAGTAACGTTGTCACTTCCCATCCAACCATTTTTAATCACATCGGGCCGGCGGTGACGCTTTCCAACAGCGGTGGCCAGGGTTGGGAGGGTTACCGTATTTTCCGCACTACAAGGCGCACCTAAAAGTCTTATTTTTTTTCAAAAGCTGACCATGCGCCTTATATATGAATCAATATCAAGTCGCAAAGTCTTGCAACTAATGCAACCAGCCGCCGACTCGATTTTCCCCCGTACGCGAAGTAGTCCGCGGTGTATGCTGGGATTTATATACCGGCATTTCATTGGCTAACCAATGTGTCAATCATCATTTAAATCGATCACTATTGGCTAAAGTTATCCGGAGGTAAAGGGGGCGGATCTTTTTTATCATTTACAGGCTCGCATAGGCTAAAGGGGCGAAACAAAGCCTGCAATTGGCCAAAAAAGATGAATGTGAATAGCAAGTGTGGTTGTCTATGGCATAGAGGAAACATGTTTTACCATTCTGTATTTGTAAATATTTTACTCTCCTGGATTTACTACACTCACGGATATAAGAGGACCATGGTTGCACATTATTATTGAACGCAACGACTTCGGTGAGCTACTCCAGCTATATATTTTCCCAGTATCTTGTTTCAGAGTGATATCGATGTTTCTGTGATGGGTCTTTTTTTAAATTAAACTCAATTCCAAGTGTTTATTGTCATATGCACAGTAAAGTTGCGAGTGAAAAAGAAAATAGAAACTAAGGAATGGTTGGTATTTCTTGAATCCCAAGACTTTAACCTTCCGAATGATATTTGGAACGATGCATTTGAGTGACATCGTACGGACACCGCATCCGCATGTGTCTACGACACGTATTTGCTTCTTTGCAAGCTTTGGGAATGTTAAGGGGGTAATAAGTTGGACTGAACTATCTGACTGTTTTGTCGACGTTCCCATTGTAGCGCCTTATAATCCAATGCGCCTTATGTAATGGAAGATATAGGACCAAAAACTATTTTTTGGGGGTGCGCCCCATAACCCGGTGCGCCCTATAGTGCGGAAAATACAGTACTTGAAAAATGGATTACAATACAGTTGCGAGTTACCTGTTGAGATATGTAACCAGTGACGTAATTCGAATACCATAATATTGTAGTAATGCAGTGGTTCTCAAAGAGTGGGCGGGCCCTTATGGTGGAGATTGACCTTTCAGGAAGTTTTTTTCCAAAGAATCAAGTACAATTGGGCCAGTGTTCTGGTTTGCCCGCGTCCCTGCGTCCTAGACGCATCATTTTTGCTGGGGACGCATGGTGTCAAGTCATGTGCGTCCCCGGGACGCAACTTTTTTGACACAAAATTGTCATTACCCGATTACATTATTTTTTTAAGCAAAGATTTACCGCACTCCAAACTTTTCGTTAGGCAGACCCGCCATTGTTGTTTTGGTCTCGCGGTTCAAGTTTTCGTCTGCACGCCGATCTCGGCAAACGGTCAATGTGGTGGTGCTTGTCGTCGAGGGAAGGTGAAAATCAACACAAAATTGGTCATTTCTTCAGGGCCAGTAATAAGTCGAAACTTAATGCAGAAAGTGATAACAACGGCAATAATTCTGGCACGAAAAAACGGCGGAGAAATTCTTTGGAAGATCGCGAAGGCAAGGAAAACACGTGTGTTGAAGCCAACGATTCGACGAAAGAAAATAAACTAAAGAATACTCCTAACTCTGCCAAAATGGACTCAATTATATTCCTGGTTACGCTACGAGGAGGATGATAATGGCGGCTACACATTCTGTGATGCGTGCACGCAGCAACACAACAACACCAGCTTATGAAGGTGCATCTTACCATACAATTGGACCTTGAGAAGGCATTACAACCGTGGCAGGACAGCAAACCACGAAGAATATATGAACTGGAAAATCTGAAGTGATAACTTGCTTTGTACTACCAATTAACTGTGATGATTAATGCTGAATGAAAATATAGATTAATATAATTATTTCAGCAATATTATTTTGAATAATGTGCAATATTGTTGTGAAATGAAAAATCTTGAAGTGATAACTGATTTGTATTACCAATAAACTGTGATGATTAAAAGTGAATGAATATATAGATTTATATTATATATTTGCCGCCGATTTACAATTTCAACCTCGATAGCACTACATTTTGGGGAGCCATAGATCTGTGTTGGGACCAATAGATTTTGGAGCATGCGAGTCCCTGGAACCCATCACTTTTCACAGGTAAAATGAACACTGTTGCACCTCCACTACACTAGGGAGCAATGGCGTTTTCTTTGGCAGTGTGTTGTTTAGATTTAACCTCCACGCTGTGAATATAGCACAGAGTATAAGCATTGAGTATATATTGTAGATATGAAGTGGAGCAGGCCCTCAAGTCACCCATGAAAATAATAATGAACCCAGATGAGGACAGGCGGCACGGCAGATGAGTGGTTAGCACGTCCGCGGCACAGTTCTGAGGTCGTGGGTTTGAATCCAGCTAACTGCCTTCCTGTGCGGAGTATGGATGTTTGCTCCGCGCTTACGTGGGTTATCTCTGGTTTCATCCCAAGTTCCAAAAACATACATTTCAGGTCAATTGGCCAGTCCAAATTGTCCCCTAGGTGTGAATAAACGAGTGAGTTGTCTGTGTCTGTGTGCTGGCCACCAGTTCAGGGCCCAAAATTCCCGGGAATGGCTCCTACACCCCGAGACCCTACTGAGGATAAGCAGTGCTGATAATTGATGGATTTTAGGGGGTGGTTGTTAGGACCACGAGGGGATTTCTTCTTCCAAGGGGGGTCGTGACTGAAAATAATTGAGAAGCGCTGCAGTAATTTAACTTGATTACTTTCAATTACATTACTTTTAGATTACTCCAACACCCAATATGATAATAAAGTACAGTAAAAATTATATAATTACAATTAATATTTTTTTTAACGATAATTGAACAATGCAACCTCTAAAAAGAATTGGAGTAAAAGAATATCGGGCCTAAAAAAATCCAGCCCGACCCAACTTGCGGGTATTACTGCCCAGCCCAGCCTGAGCTCGACAAAATAACTTGATTTGAGGGACCGAGCCCGAAGCTTACCCGAATTTTCATATTTTATCTGTGAGGAGGAGGGAGTCAAAGGAGATTTTCAATTTTCGCGGGTGGTCTCGGTCCCCATTAACCGCGATAACCGAGACTTCACTGTAGTCTCCATCCCTGGCGGCGGCTCACACCAGCAAATCGGATGCGCCGAGGCACGCTCGGCCAGTCTTTCCCATCGACCATCATGGAAACTGCCTCAGCCCACCCTCGCTAATCGATGATCTGACCCAGGCTGTGCAAACAGCCAATAAGGGCAAAGAAGCGTTGGATAAAAAAAAAACACGGCGTTTTAATTTTCAGGTCACGGGCAATCTGATGTAGGCGCAGGCGGACGCTTTAGCGCATATGTTAATGTTTTGCCGGCAGACCGACGTTATGTTTATGGTGCGGCGCTCGCCTACATCAGCAAAAACGTTTATCAGGGCTGACGTTTAGCGATTAGCTCTGCCGCTTTTGCTTATTAGCGAAAGACCCAAAAGTCAGCGCTATCAACTCCCACGCCTCGCTTGATCCCATTTTACGAAATTTTGCCTGTCCTCATAGCTTAACTGTTTTCTTTTTAGTTTTTTCAAGTTAGATCAAGTTTCGAACTCGATCGCTGATGAAAATGGTCGATATTCCATATGAGTAATTCTTAAGGTTTTTAAGCGAACATGTTTGATCTTATCTTTACCTCCAAATCAGGGGTGTCAAACTCATTTTAACTCGGGGGCCACACGATAGAACAAACATTAAAGAGAAAGAAATAGAGAGATAAAGAAGTTAGAAAAAGAGGGAGGGAAAAGGAGAGAGGGCGGGACAAAGAGAGAGAGGGAGAGGGAGAGGGAGAGAGCGTGAGAAACAAAAGATAAAAAGTCGTGAGAGAGGGGGAAAAGAAAGGGAGAGGAAGAACGAAATCCAAAGAGAAATAGAAAGACAGAAGGAGAGAAAAGAGAAAAGAAAGCGCGAACGGTATGAAGAGAGAAAGAGAAAAGAGAGAAAAGGGAAAAAGGAAGTTAGAGCAAAATAGGTTAAAAGACAGAGAGAAAGAGACAAAGAGCAACAAAGGAAGAGAAAAAGAGAGACACAGAGTGAAAGAGACAGAGACAGAGTGGGAGAAAAGGGGTGAAAAAGAGAGGGAGAGAGAGAGAGAGAGAAATAAATTAAAGTACAGTGTCTTTGTTCGAGGCACCTAGCTTTGGCAACATCAAGTGGACATATTTCAACAAGCAGCTTGTTTTTCTCTTGCGCTTCTCTGAGTGTTGTCTCGCGGGCCGGATTCAATCCCTTAGCGGGCCTAATCTGGCCCGCGGGCTGCCTGTTTGACACATGTGCTCTAAATAGATCTAAACAAGAAAAAAAAGATAATTTGTATTCATAATTACGTTTGTCAAGTCATGTTTGTTTGTGACGCTCTTACTCACAAGGAGTCTCAAAGGGCTGCACAGACCACAGATTATTGCAAACCACTGACTATTATGACACCATCCCCTAAGGTAAATGTAGAAACCTTGAGAAGGGGCCGCACATGAGGTAACCCCCCTTCCAGGTTGACCAGGCTGCAATGGATGTTGTAGTAACAATTAATACACATATCTATCTATCTCTCTATCTATCTCATAGTAAATTCCATTTTGCATAAAATGTAAAATTGTTTTAAAAATGGGTGTAATTTACTCCTTAAAATGCGCAAATCTAAAATAAAACGTTTTTACTTGACATTAAAAAGAGAACAGTGGATCTAAAATTTGATCAATGTGTTTAAGCCTGAAGAAAAAAAAATATGTGTGTATATATATATATATATAAATATCTCATCTCATCTCATCAGCTGCACCGCTTATCCTCAGTAGGGTCGCGGGGATGCTGGAGCCCATCCCAGCAATCATCGGGCAGTGGGCAGGGGACACCCTGGACTGGTTGCCAGCCAATCGCAGGGCACACGGGGACAGACAACTCACTCGCTCAGTCACACCTAGGGACAATTTGGACCGGCCAATTCACCTGAAATGCATGTCTTTGGAATGTGGGAGGAAACCGGAGTGGCCGGAGGAAACCCACGCAAGCACGGGGAGAACATACAAACTCCGCACAGTATGGCCGGGAGCTGGATTTGAACCCACTCAGGAGGTTCCCACGACCTCAGAACTGTGCCGCACACGCGCTAACCACTGCGCCGCCGTGCTGCCTTATATATAAATATATATATATATATATATATATATATATATATATATATATATATATATATAATACAAGAAAAATGGATAGTAATTGTTCAAAACTAAAGGTTTCTACCTCACGGATTTTGCCCATCACTTTTTTGTTTTGTTTTGTTTTTTAAAACAAACCCACTCGCATAACGAGGGCTTACTGTACTGTAAATCATACTTAAACAAGTACTAGCAGTTCTTGTGCAATTTTCCTCTAGAGCAGGGGTCGGGAACCTTTTTGACTCAAAGAGCCATAAAAGCAAAAAATATTAATTTTATTTTGGGAAAGAGCCACACCATATATTATGAGACAAATTTACAAAATTGCTAAACCCGCACCCCAGACAAAAGCTTAGCCTTCAGCACATTTATTTTTGATGATTTGATAAAAATTATGAAAGGAGAATAATGCCAGAGCCCCTGTCCCAAAATCAACAAACATAGCACTTTAAACTTGTCTCTTTCTTGCAATTACTCAAGATCGGTTTAACTCCTTTTGACCCTTTTTTTTCATACATATTGGTTTCAAAACCAGATGCAAGCAGTTATTGTGTAAAAACGTCACAACATTCTGCAAATAGGGAGCCTGATGAGCTCACTTTTGGCGCAGATGGCGTAGGGCGAGAGATGGGAGGGAGTGCTTGCGCTTTTTGCATGGCTCCACCCATCCCTCCCACTCACCCAATCAAAAGACTAAGTTCTCTTCCGGTGTTTTGGCGTATTTACAGTTCTGTGGATTCATCATAAAGTATCTGAACACTGAACATAGATTATATAGTGAACTTTTAAATAAAGGATTCTTTAGCGTTGTACAGCCAAAACGAGTTTTTTTCCCCCCTTTTTTTGTGTGACACCTTGACTGTAAATTGTAGTGAAAAACGTGCCCTATATATACTGCGAAGTAACGTTTGATACATAGCTTTGGATTGGATTTGCGTGTACCTGAATAGGATGAAGAACTCAAATTTCGAACAAGAAGGAGAAATTTTGCATGCAATCAAATTTGTCTCTGAGCCATAGATATTCATAGAAAGAGCCATATATGGCTCGCGAGCCATAGGTTCCCGACCGCTGCTCTAGAGGCAGTGTTGCGCAAACGAGCATTCATGTCAAGTTGGCAGTAACTACTAAAGAAAGTCATAAGTCAAGTCATGTTTATTTGTGACGCCCTTAATCACAAAGAGTCTCAAAGGGCTGCACAGAATACATATTTTTGCAAACCACAGACTATTATGACACCATCCCCTGATCTAAAACCGACATGAGGGCAAGGAAAAACTCAAAAACATCAACATGAGGAGAATGAAGAAACCTTGAGAAGGGACTGCACATGAGGTAATCCCTCTTTCTGGGTGACCAGGCTGCAATGGATGTTGCATTAACAAACAATAAAAATCTATCTATCTACCTTGGTCATATCCCTCAAGCGGGGTGACTGACAGCAAGACAAACACATACAATAACAAAGAAAATAAAAAGGGGAAAGATAACAAAAAAACACGCAAAAATGTTTGGACCATGGCCAACCCAAACGCCCAAACAAGTTAGGCACCTCGGCACACAAGTCGGTATCGCTTTCGTCCCTCCAGATGAAACGGGACACAAGAAAGCGGCCATGTCACTCGGGTCAGGGTGACACAACACACTCTTCTGTTCAACAGCAGGGCCCGACAGCTTTCACTGGTTTACCCCTGCCGCATCATACAGGTGCCCTGCCCATCCCTTAGAACACATCTAAACATCCCACTATGCTTTTACAACAACTCTCCACTCATTCCTGTCGCCAACAAGAGCTCTAGCTTCCACTAGATTTAGACCTCATTCCTGCAGTGGACTCCATAACACCATCCATCCACGTCAATGGCGGCCTTCCTCTTGGTCTCCTTCCATTTACTTCTGCTCTATAGATCCTCTTCAACATTCTCTCCTCATCCATCCTCTCCATGTGTCCAAACCAACCGAGTACTCTCTTATCCACATGCTTACTCAGTTCCACTACTACTCCAGTTCTGTCTCTCACAATTTCATTTCTCAATCTATCCAATCTTGTCACTCCTAGCATACTCCTCAAACACTTCATCTCAAAAACATTTTAATTTCCTTCTCAGGCTCCAAGTCTCTGCACCATTCAACACAGTCGGCACAATCACACTCTCACACAGTCCCCTCTTAACATCCATACAATAAATTAGAATTTACTTTTATTGTCATCCTTTGTAACCATGCACATAGAACGAAATGTCGATACACCTGACCCGTACAGTTAAGCTATAGCAGCCAAACAGGGCTGCCGCCATTTTAGACCCAACTTCTGTGTTGGGAGTCATTAGGTGAACCAGCAACCTCCCAGTCTCGGAGCGTGCGCCCTACCATCTAGGCTACCGAGCTGGTTAAGAATTAAACAATAAAAATAAAATATAAAATGATTATAGTATACAATAAAATAGACGATAAAATAAAAAGGATGACCAGTTTGCAACGAATGTAGCATTTACAACTAATACACTGATATTGTCAACATGAAATATAGCTCATTCATAAGCTATATAATAGAAAATGTAGAATAGAAAAGGTCAACGTACTCAATTATTTCAGCAGCCGTTTAATCACAACAGCCTGTACACATTTTCTACGTTTTTGGACACATATACCGTAAAATCCGGACTATAAGCCGCTTCTTTTCCCCCAAACGTTCAACCCTGCGGCTTATTCAGTGATGCGGCCAATTTATGTCATTTTTCTAACGGCCGCCAGCGGCGCTCGAGTTCAAGGCACATGACGCAGCTTATAAGCTAAACGCAATCGAGCAGTCCGATAAAGAAGGAAACAGAGCTACTGCACGCAAACTTTAGCTTGCGAGCGTGTTGCTAGCGTGTTTTAGAATAAGGGAGTGTAGGACGACATCTATATAGCAAAGTCTCTTTCCCATACTAAAGGAGAACAGCTTTGATGAAGTCAGTTATGGGGAGGAAGATAAGATCGATTTACCGTGGTTTCTACATGCACGGTATGTTTTTCTTAACAGACCCGTCAACTGTATTGCGAGCTTGTTGTTAGTAGCGTTTTGCTACCCTTCACAGGCACGGTTTGGGATGAAAGTTATATTATTATTAAAGCTTTAAAAACTCTCTCGGTGTATCGTCTTTCTATGTAAATATGTGTAAACACGTGTAACCATGTATAATATGTATTTGCAACTGTATATTTCTGTAATGTATTTATTTGTATTTATTTTGGACACTTATTCTGATACGTCTTGCACTGACCAATTATAAAGAAGGGGCGTAACAGACGCGGGGGATGACGGGAAGTGGGGACCGGTAAAGGTGAGTGTTTGTGGACACGGCAGACAATAGTGGATATATATTTTTCCCACCCTTACCTTTGGAAATATACACTTTTTTTCCTTGGATTACTTTTAACGGGACCCGGACTCTGCAGGTCTGCATCAAATATTAAGTACCGGTATCATTTTCCGTTGATTTGCCGGCTGTGGTTTTGAACTGTGTACTTTATGACTAGTTAAAACTGCGCATCTCGAAGCAGGTATTGGGTTACATATTTCAATGTGGGCTCACGCGGCTTATATACAGGTGCGGCTTGTGTAAGTACAAAAGCGGTTATCCTCTCAAAATGTGGTGGGTGCGGCTTATAATCAGGTGCGCTCTATAGTCCAGAATTTACGGTAATTAATTTGTAGTTAGTGCTGTAGAGTAGGGAAAACGTGGTAACAAAGGGCTGAAAAAAAAAATAACTCTGTAAAACGAAAACCTGTATCCCTGTTGCCTAATACACTGAAATCACAACCAACTATTATCTTAATATCCTTTGACAACCGTACAAGCGGAGCGTCCTGACTTTGCTCTCTCATTATTATTTTCGTCCCTAAAGTGAGTCTCATTTCCACTCCCCAATATCCTCTAACAGCTTTGGCAGCCCCACTCACACAAAACCGGCACACTCGCATCGCAGCGAGAGGACAAACAGGGAGAAATTACAAAGCGAGAGCGAAGCGCTAAAAGATAGCCAAATGGGAAGACACAGTCGCCGTCGACCGGAGCCGACAGAATAAATTGAATTGGAATCGCTCGCCGTATTGACATTCAGCTTTCGATTATCCACCGGCGAGACACGGATAGCTAAATGGGCCTGGAGTGAGAGGAGGGCAAGAGAGGAAGGGTGAGGGGATCGGGATTTTCTTTATTTTGAGTGGCAATAACAATTCAATCAAGGAGAATCGTATGCGCAACTAAGTGCTTTGTAATGGCTTGGTAAACATCCAATGGCGGACGTATAAAAGTGATTACCGTATTTTCCGCACTATAAGGCGCACCTAAAAGCCTTTATTTTTTTCAAAAACTGACCATGCGCCCTATAATACAGTGCGCCTTATATATGGATCAATATTAAGTCGCAAGGTCTTGCAACAAAGGCAAGCAGCCGCCGACTAGATTTTTGAATAGCAAATTTGGTTGTCTACGGCATAGAGCAAACATGTTTTACCATTCTCTATTTGTAAATATTTTACTCTCCTGGATTTACTACACTCACAGATATAAGAGGACCATGGTTGCACATTATTATTGAACGCAACGACTTCGGTGAGCTACTCCGGCTAGATATTTTCCCAGTATCTTGTTTCAGAGTGATCTTGATGTTTCTGTGATGGGTCTTTTTTTAAATTAAACTCAATTCCAAGTGTTTATTGTCATATGCACAGTAAAGTTGCGAGCGAAAAAGAAAATAGAAACTAAGGAATGGTTGGCATTTCTTGAATCCCAAGACTTTAACCTTCCGAATGATATTTGGAACGATGCATTTGAGTGACATCGTACGGACACCGCATCCATCCGCACGTGTCTGAGACACGTATTTGCTTCTTTGCAAGCTTTCGGAATGTTAAGGGGGTAATCAGTTGGACTGAACTATCTGACTGTTTTGTCGACGTTCCCATTGTAGCGCCTTATAATCCGGTGCGCCTTATGTATGGAAAATATAGGACCAAAAACTATTTTTTGGGGGTGCGCCCTATAACCCGGTGCGCCCTATATTGCGGAAAATACGGTACATTCGGTGGAGGGAGGGGAAAAGGAAGGGTGGAACGCAACGGTGGTGGTCGTTGATGGAGGGTCTGCCGGCTTGACCTCCTCAAGGTTGTCCATTAAATGTAGGACGAGGTCAGATGTCAGGGGGATGGTGCCGCAGCACGTGCGGATAAAACGCGCCTCTGTAAATTGCCGGAACACAATCGGGATGGGACGGATGGGGAAGGGAAATGGTGGAAAGAAAAACGAGTGAATGGATGAAATAAAACGAGAAGGAAATTATGAACGTTGTTAGTCGACTGAGGACTGGGCGGTTTGGGTGAGAAACTGATTCAAGGGTGAGTGAATTAAGTGGATGGATGCATGGATGTATGGGGTCATTGATGAATGGCTGGATGAATGGATGAATTGGTTCAGGATGGACAGGTTTATGGATGGCTGGATGTGATAGATGGATGGATGAATGGATGCGTTGGTTGATTAATGGAATGTTTCTTTGATGCAATGGCTCCTGGACGGAAGGGTTTATGGATGGCTGGATACATTGGCTCCTTGATTAATGGAATGTTTCCTTGATGCAATGGTTCCTTGGATGAATGGGTTTCTGGATGGGTTGATGGATGGATGCATTGGCTTTGATTAATGGAATGGTTCTTTGATGCAAGGGTTCCTGGATGTATGGGTTTCTGGATGGATGGGTTTCTGGATGGATGATTGGGTTCTGAATTGATGAGTTTATGGATGACTGGATTTGATAGATAGGTGGATGGATGGATGCATTAGCTCCTTGATTAATGGAATGTTTCCTTGATGCAATTATTCCTCGGATGAATGGGTTTATGGATGGGTTGATGGATGGATGCATTGGCTCTTTGATTAATGGAATGGTTCTTTAATGCAAGGGTTCCTGGATGTATGGGTTTTTGGATGGATGGGTTTCTGGATGGATGATTGGGTTCTGGATTGATGAGTTTATGGATGACTGGATTTGATAGATGGGTGGATGGATGGATCTATTGGCTCCTTGATTAATGGAATTTTTCTTTGATGCAATGGTTCCTGGATGGGTGGGTTTCTGGATGGATGGATTGGGTTCTGGATTGATGAGTTTATGGATGACTGGATGTGATAGATGGGTGGATGGATGGGGTCATTGGCTCCTTGATCAATTGAATGGTTCTTTGATGGATGAGTTCATGGTTGGATGGATTGGGTTCAGGATGGACATGTTTTTGGATGTATCATAGATGGGTGAATGGATGGACGCATTGGCTCCTTGATCAATGGAATGGTTCTGTGATGCAAAGGTTCCTAGATGCATGGGTTCCTGGATGGATTGGTTTGTGGGTGGATGGAATGGGTTCTGGATGGATGGGTTTATTGATGGCTGGATGTGATAGATGAGTGGATGGATGGATGCATTGGCTCCTTGATTAATGGAATGGTTCTTTGAAGCAATGGTTCCTGGATGGATGGGTTTGTGGATGGCTGGATGCATTGGCCTCCTGGAACGGATTAGCACATTTACATTCAAAGGGTGTCCCTACTTACAAATGTTTCAGTCCCAGAACAACTTAAATCTGTAAACAGAGGTACCATTGGACATGCATTTATGGGTGGATAGATAGAATGACAGCTGGATGGATAGATGCACAGTAAGCCCTGGGTAGATCAATTGATGAATCAATTGATTAATGGTTGAGTGATTGGTTGGATAGTAGAATTGATGAATGAATGATGCAGGACTATGGATAGGTTGCCACATGGAAATTACAAGGTTCTTCATATAGTGGAGTAAAGGTATTGTTCTGTGTGGGATTAGTGCATAGTTTGTACAGGTGCTTGAAGTACTTGCAAATGCTTGAATTCTGAAGTTGGGTTTTCAAGGTCTGGACAATGTTTACATTTTGGTTTAAGTGCTTTCAATTGCCATGTTACTTGGCAGTCTGACCCTACAGACCATGCAATAAAAGAAGAAAAAAAAGTGCCTGCTCCGGTGGCTTGTCTTTACGGCAAAATCATGTAAAGTGTCATCGCTCCCTACTGGTTGCACCCAAGAGGACAACTCTATTTAGAATACCAGCTCTTTTGGCTCGCCTCACTGAGAAAAGCCGTCTTTCGTCACCCAAACGTCTCCTCAGATCTTTGTTTTTTTCATGATATATGACCATTAATAAAACATTATACAACAAATTATTTAGTAAGTAGTAATTTCATATGTTTTGCACGGGATCCTTGAAAAACGTGTGAAATATAAATTAGATTACTCACAGATCTACAAAAAAGAAAAAAAGAAATACAAAACAATTTTAGCTTTTTGCACGAAGAACAGATTTAAAGTCGAATAACAACATTAAATCCCTGAAAATGCAAAACAATAAAAACTTTTCATTGCTAGAATCAAACGATAAAATGCAGAAAAAAGTTACAATTTACAATTATTTTTTTAATGAATTTAGACACAGATTCTCTGAAAAACATGCAAAAAATATACATTATGATAAGTTAAACAAAAAGCAAAAGATCAGCAGTCTCTAAGATTGAATGCAATCTTTGAACAAATCAATCTCATTAAAATTAGTCCAAATTTGCCTAATTTTTCTGCTTTTTATACACACAGTCAGTGTTCCCTCTGAGCTGCGTGCATACGCAATTGCGCACTGCTCGCACATTCTCAGCGCACAAGAAAATCGAGCCAGCGCACAAAAATCAGGGCTCAAAATTACTTATTAAGAAGCGACTTAAGTCAAAGTTACAGTGCATGAGGGTATAAATACACTGGTTCCCCTGACGTTGTGTCCCAAATGCGGTATTTTGAAGTCGAACGAAGTTGAGTAAAGTTAGTAGAGTATGTAGAGAACCGGCTTCTTCGGCTCGGCTCACTAAAAGGAACCGGCTCTTTCGGGTCCTTAACGGCTCTTCAGGTTGTTTTTGCTTCTTTAATCCCAACATGACCAAATATTAAGTAAAATTAAGCACAAAATGACTTAAAGGAAGGGGGGAATAGAACAAAAAAGAAAGAAATACCAAAATGAAAAAGTAGTGAAAAGCTGAGAAAAAAAGAAACAAAAGGAAGAGAAAAAAAGAAGGAAACATTTAGAAAAAAGCCAGAAAAAAAGAAAATAAAGAAACGTAAAAATTAAAAAAAACACAATGAGATTTTTTTTTAAAGGAATTTAAAAAAAAAAGAAAAAAAACCACAGAAAAAAGAATACAAAGTTTGTGTTGCATTCAAATAATTTCCAATGATATGAATCTTGTTGTCAACATTGTACTTCCACTAAAAAATGTGATTAAGTACAGTTCTCTATCTTTCAACCGACTCAATAAGCCCCCAAAAATGTTAATATTATGCGACAGAATATATCAGGAAATAAAAAGAAATGGATATCTTGTGAAAGAATTGTAAGAACAAACGACGTTTTCAATAGTACATGAGTCAATTCACTCAAAAGAGAAAACAATTTTGCATTGCCGGAAACGTAACTTGATGTCATGTTTTGGACATGTTTGTTAATGACTTAGTTGCCACACTTGGGATTGCTGTTGCTCACTGTTGTTTCAAGCGTTGCTCACCGACTTTGTGTGAACGCTCAGACCCGTAAGGAAAATTACAGGGAACATTGCACAAAGTACATGTTTTCTTTTTTTTGTCTTCCTTCGTGAACTCCATTTTTACCCAACAACTATAGATCCCTCTCCGTGTTTGTAAGTATGACATAGTCAAGCGGCGCCTGCATTGTTGAAGCAGATTGGCAGAATTTATTTCAGTTTATAGCAGCCTGTTGACACAAAAGGTTGTAGATTATAGATAGGGAAAGCTAAAATAGCACAAGGTATGTGCTAGCAGCAAAAAGAAACTTTATTTTAGTCACCAATATTTTGATCGGTGCTGAATTGTTTCTTTAGAAGGTACTGGGAAAAAAAAGAAAAAAATGGCATTGAAAGTGCTTGAATTTGGCCATGCAAAAGGCGCATCAACCATGTTACAGTCTCTTGGCTGCGGCAGTGATGACGGGATAAAGTATTGACGGATGGAGGGACGGAAAAGTCGAGCCCTATACACACTCAACTCAGAACAAATCAAATAAGTATTTCCCCCAATCATGCACTCGCTCATGTTAGCGGAGGTTACAACTCGACGACATGTTTTTCCTAATCCGACAAGATTCTTAGATTTATGCCCGAACGAGTGCGCTCCGCGCATGCATGTGTGCGCTTCTGCGTGTCGTGGTGGATTTTAAAGAACATGCATCAGCAACACGCTTCATCAGAGCATCTAGGTCAGCGCAAAGCAGTAAGCTACAGCAAAACCTAAACTATAATGTTTTAGACCTTTAGATGATATTAAAAACTTGGGCGTTGTTTTCGACTCTGAGCTCAAGTTTATTCTACATATTAAAAACATAACTAAAATTGTTTTTTATCATCTCAACAATATAGCCAGAGTCCGCCCATTTCTCTCAGGCAAACACGGAGGTACTGATGTATGCTTTTATGTAATTTATGTTATTGTAATGCCTTGCTCTCTGGTCTTCCCAATAAGAGTACTGCCACCTTGTAGCTATTCCAAAACGGGGGACCAGGGGATGAATCACTAACCCCAGTTTTAAAATCACTGCATTGGCCCTCTGTGCGTTTCAGGATCAATTTTACGGTGCTTTGACATGTTTTTAACTGTCTTTATGGTCTTGGACCGTCCTATCTGTCTGATTTGCTTTTGTTGTATCAGTCCTCGTGGTCCCAGAGATCCTCTGGCAGCAGGTTGTTAACTGTTCTAAGGGTGAGGACCAAAAGCTAAGGTGAAACAGCATTCAACCACTTGGGTCTTCATCTATGGAACAGTCTGCCGGAGAATATCAGGTCACGGGGGCAGCAGCCTTAACAGGGAAGCCCAGACCTCCCTATCCCCAGCCACTTCTTCCAGCTCATCCGACGGGATCCCGAGACGTTCCCAGGCCAGCCTAGAGACATAGTCTCTCCACAGGTCCTGGGTCGTCCGCGGGGCCTCCTGCCGGTGGGACATGCCCGGAGGTGTCTAGGAGACATCCTTATCAGATGCCTGAGCCACCCCACCTGGCTCCTCTCAATGCGGAGGAGCAGTGGGTCTATACAGAGTCCCTACCGGATGACTGAGCTTTTCACCTTATCTCTGAGGGAGGACCCAGCCACCCTGCGGAGAGAAGTCATTTCAGCCACTTGTATCCGGGATCTTGTTCTTTCGGTCATAACCCACAGTTCATGACCGTAGGTGAGGGTAGAAACGTAGATTGACAGGTAGATTGTTTTTACCATTAAAATTAATTAAACTAAATTCAATTCAAAGTGTTTATTGTCCTATGCACAGTAAAGAACCCCGTTTCCCTGCACAATCAAATTCTTACTTCGCTGTCCACACAGTTGCCAGCAAACAATAAAATGGAAACTAAGAAATGTTTGGCATTGAGACTGAGACTTTAACCTTCCGAATGATATTTGGAACGATGCATTTGAGTGATTGGTGACACGTATTTGCTTCTTTGCAAGCTTTCGGAATGTTAAGGGGTAATAAGTTTGACTGAACTATCTGACTGTTTTGTCGACGTTCCCATTGTAGTGCCTTATAATCCGGTGCGCCTTGTGTATGGAAAATATAGGACCAAAAACTATTTTTGGGGGGGTGCGCCCTATAACCCGGTGCGCCTTATAGTGCGGAAAATACGGTAGATTTGATTTGATAAACACGCGGCGACCGCCATCGACGGCTGTGCTGGCTAACGCCATCGCCTCAACAGCTCCTATCGACGACCGTGGACGTCAACGGCAGTAAAGGAGTACGTTTTTGTCCCGCATCTCTTTTCAAACCTTTGCTTTATCCCAAGGTTGACCCGTTGATTTCTTTCTAAAAAGGGCTCTAAATGGCGAAGAATGAGTCACGGCGGCGCTCGATGGCGAACGGGAGAGGAAAAAAAAATCATTGCAGGATTCGTCCAATTGAATTGTGAGCCGCAGTGGCTCCCTGGGCTTTGAGTTGGGGTCTTCCGCTGTGTCAAGTGGCTTTTTCAATTCGGATCCACCAAGGTTATATTTTTTAGGTTCTTGTTTTTCATTTAAAATACTACTTGAAAATGGATGAGTTTGTTACTATTGGACGAGTGCAAACGGGATTTTATAGAATGACAGTTTCTTGTTCAGTGTTGATTTTAGCTCTGAAAAGCGATGGGTCCCGGGGATTCGCATGCTCAAAAATCTATGGGTCCCAACACAGATCTATGGCTCCCCAAAATTGAGTGTGCTCCATGCCCTTACAAACTGTCGTATTTTCCCTTACAAAATACAAAAAAATCTTTTTTTTTTTTCATACATGTTTATTTATGTAGTTTAACATGTTGTATTGTACATGTGTTTCCTTATATCATATACTGTAAATTCCGGACTATAAGCCGCTACTTTTTTCCCAAATGTTCAGCCCTGCGGCTTATCCAGTGAAGCGGCCAATTTATGTCATTTTTCTAGCGGACGCTTTAGGATTTAGACCGGTGGAACACGTGCGTCGAGGACTTTAACTTCTTAGTTACTTACTTACTACTTACTGTCTGTATGACTAAGGTTCTTTCAGATGGCGGGTAGACGTCTCTCACAGTGGCAGTTATAGGGAGGAAGGAGAGAACGGTATACCGTTAATTTAACAATTACGGTATACTTATTTAACAGATACGTTTGGTGCGTTGTGAGTGTATTCATAGTAGCGTGTTGGTACCTTTCAAAGGCACGGTTTGGAATGAAAGTTATATTATTATTATTAAAACTCTCTCGGTGTACCGTCTTTCTTTGTAAATATGTGTAACCATGTATATTATGTATTTGCAACTGTATATTTTTGTAATGTATTTATTTGAATTTATACATTACTGATTTTCACGAATAAGAAAGAAGGGGCGGAGCAAACGTGGGCTGATGGGAACTGGGGGACGGGTAAATGTGAGTGTTTGTGAACGCGGGAGACAATATTGGATATATATTTGTCCCACCCTTACCTTTGGAAATATACACTTTTTTTCCCTTGGATTACTTTCAACGGGCACCCCGACTCTGCAGGTATGCATCAAATGATAAGTAGCTTGCTCTGTTCTCTCCAAGTATCGGTCCGGAATTGCAGTACCTCTAAGAACGGTGCAATTACACTCATAGGTTCTTGGCACTTTGATTAGGATCTTGACTCAGTTTCCTGGCTGGTAGCAAGTGTCCCGGCTTATTGGCTTTGAAATATATCATGAATCGACTGATAATATACAATGGATAATTGCTTAAGGTAATAGAATAATACATCTATATAAACTCCTACCGGTCAATAAAATTGTTCAATCAATATAAAGCCATTAATTATTGTAAATTGTTCAATCAAAACAAATCCATCATTTAATGTGGACGCATGCGGCTAATATACCGGTGCGGCTTGTGTATGTAGAAAGTCGGTTTTCCTCCCGAATTGCGGTGGGTGCGGCTTATAATCAGGTGCGCCTTATAGTCCGGAATTTACGGTATATCGTTATGAACATTTTGTTGCTCGACATGAATGAGGTCTATTATATAAAAAAAGTTCAAAAATAAAGTCGCTTGGACGTTCACTGTACAAGGAAAAAATAATAATTAAGTAGTATAATACATTTTCTTGTTCAAATGATTCATTCATTTTCTGCATTAAATTATTGTTGGTAATATACTGATTAAAAGGGATCACCACAAACCTGTCTTTTTTCATTTTCTCCTTTTATACTTCCTTTTATTTTAACTTCTTTATACAACATCATCATTCGTAATATAATGCATCAAAGCAAGTGAGCCGTCTCTCACAGTGGACATGCACCTACGATGAAAATCTCTGACCCCTCCATGATTTCTAAGTGGGAGAAATAGCAAAATATCAGGGTTTTCAAATACTTATTTTATTCACTGTATACCACATGTATATGATTCTTTTTTATTTTCTTTTTTAAGGCAATTATTTGCCAGTGGAAAAAGAAAAATTGAATGTAGAGACAATTATGTTACTCCTTTGAATCTTTTCAACGACCAAGGTTATTTTTTTTCTTTCCTTTTCTCTTCACTCCTTCCATTCTTTCCTTTTTCCTAAATCGCGCTCCGATTCCAAACGCAATCAGCCTCCTTTTCTCCCTCTATTTAATTTGAGAGCCCATCTCAAACTCTATAATTAATGTTTCCATTTTCGCTTCTCCTTCCTTCTGACCTCATAAAAGCGTCATTCGGAACTAAACATAAATCCGTTTTTGATTTTCACAAAAAAAAAAAAAAAGGACGTCTTATTTACATATGTGTTTTCCTAACGTGCAAGCGTCTGCTCGGCGCCGGCGGCGACGTTTCTTTTCACGTGGAAAGACGTCCCCGGCGAGAAGTCTGTCTGGTCCAATTTTGCACGTCCCCGAGAATGAAAGCGAGGTTTCTCCCGCGTCGGTGATTCATCGGCTTGGGATTTAGCGGCTGAGCGCTTGAAGATTTTCCCCGTCGGAAAAGAATTGGGCTGTGAGAGGCCGACGTCGAGGAAACGAACCTTCGTCCTTTGCAAATCGAATAGGAATGGATCTGCTCTTTTCAGCCATTTAGTGTACAACAGGAAGATATAACCCCCCTCATTTTTCCTGACCTAACAACCCGGGAACGCCAGATACATAATAATAATAATAATAAAAAAATGTCATTTAGAAAATAAATGCATTTATGGAGAGGCACAGACTAACCATGTGAGGAAAGGGACCTGAAGGGGGCTCATCCACACCGACAATATTGGCTGCAAACGGCCTCAGAATTTTGTACCACACCCTACCAGTGTATTGCCCACGTGTAAGTATGTATATATATATATATATATATATATATATATATATATATATATATATATACATACATACGGCGGCACAGTTCTAAGGTCTTGGCAACCTCCTGTGTGGGTTCAAATCCAGCTACCGGGCTTCCTGTGCGGAGTTTGTATGTTCTCCCCGTGCTTGCGTGGGTTTCCTCCGGGCACTCCGGTTTCCTCCCACATTCCAAAGACATGCATTTCAGGTGGATTGGCCGGTCCAAATTGTCCCTAGGTGGGAATGAGTGAGCGAGTTGTCTGTCCCTGTGTGCCCTGCGATTGGCTGGCAACCAGTTGAGGGTGTCCCCTGCCCACTGCCCGATGATGGCTGGGATGGGCTCCAGCACCCCCGCGAACCTACTGAGGATAAGCGGTGCAGCTAATGAGATGAGATATATATATATATATATATATATAGAGGGTTGGGTAGGGTCACTTTAACTTGATTACTTTCAATGACTTTTGGATGACTCCAATACCAAATATGCTAATAAAAGACAAAAAAAACTAAATATGAATAAAATGACTAAATTTTGGCCTGCAGGCTTGGGGAGTAACGGAATACATGGAACGGCAAAAATGATGTTGACAAGCTTTTTGGATTTATTTTCATTTTGTTTCTGCGCATTTTATGTTCGTTTTGCCGGAGATCAAAGAGATCAAAGCCATGAGAGAAAGCTTACCACGTGTTGTGAGTCATAATCTTATTCATATTTAGTTTCTTTTGAGTTGTATTAGCATATTTGGTATTGGAGTCATCCAAAAGTAATTAAAAGTAATCCAGATGATGGATGGATAAAGGGAAGAATACAGCTCATAAAAAAATGCATGTGTCAAATGAGGGAAAAAAAAGTGAGCAAAAGTGTCTGCCACTGGAACGATGAATATTATTGACCTCAAAATCTGAATATTTTATTCAACAAGATCTCGCGCATCAATATGGCGAGCCTTTGGCGTTCACGACGGCTTTCTCGGTCGGATGCCGATCCGTCATAAGTTGTCGCTTTCTATCCGGGCGGGCTCCGGGCTTGAACGCG
The DNA here is from genome assembly GCF_059441175.1 of Urocampus carinirostris. Taxonomy (NCBI): domain Eukaryota; kingdom Metazoa; phylum Chordata; class Actinopteri; order Syngnathiformes; family Syngnathidae; genus Urocampus; species Urocampus carinirostris. The sequence continues at coordinate 4,052,271 of NC_142356.1, forward strand.
GGGTCCCGGCGGTCTTCTTTCCTATGCAAGCGTTCACATCTGCAGACCCGAATATTCTGACACGCCATCCCTCGTGCAAAAAAAGCCAACCAATAATTCATGTCGTCACGGCTAATCTCACTCTTCCCTTCCAGACATTCATGCAATCCGAAAAAGGGACACATTGCAGATGAGAACATATTTATTTTTATCATTTTTACTTGTGTGTTGAGTAAATCGTGCTTTTATACTTGGATTGATTTCTTCGCTTTTTAACTGTATGATTAAAGATGTGGATATTCTGTGTAATGATCCCGAGCTCCCGTACCTTGTCTTTTTAATGCACGGATGATTTGTTGTCTTGTTTTGTGTTTGAATTTGTTATGTTCGAAATAAAAGTTTCATTCCTTCACACCAGTGAAACCAGGAAGATGCACCTGTACAGATGACTAAGTTAAATTATTTAAAAGATGATTGAATTAATAGGTAAAAATCAGAAGAAATACTGATTGGAATAAGAAAATGATCTGCCAGTGGAACAAAAAAAAATGGAATATCGATAGAAAACGACTAAGACGAATAATGATTAAAAAGAAATCGATTACATGGGAGATGTTGTGGATTAACTGTAAGTCAGCTTCGAGCTGACAACAGAACTGATAAAAAACATCTGGATGTTATAAAACAATGTTGATACAAGAAATACCAAGATGTTGACTGAGCAGAGTCGGGGAGGGGGGGAAAACACTGTCGAGAAAGAATACTTTCGGTTCAGAGGAAAACATTACGAAACCACGAGGACGCAGTATAAAAAGCCCACCGGCTCTCAGACGGACTTTGAACATGGATGAATGTTGTTGAATGAATAACGTTCCCTTTTTGCCATATTTCTGCGTATGTTTTGGGGCGACGCCCAACGACGTTCTCTCCAAAAGAGACTAGGGTATCGCTTGTTAAAAAGTGTAATTTACTGTTTGAAAAAAACTTAATACTGCTAATATTATATATATATATATATATATATATATATATATATATATATATGACATCAGTTTTTTTCTTGCTATGGTACGTTTTTGGTTGATGCTGTTTATTTGATACCAATAACCTCACTCACTAGCTTTGCAAATATGATCAATCCCATTTACAAAAACACATATGTGACTTCCACCCCAGATTGGTTACCTTTTAAGTGGTTTTGCACTTATGTGAAAAAAAAAAAAACCCCTCCAAAATTTGTTTTTGTTTATTTCAGGAAGATTGAAAAACACTAATGTTACACCCAAAGATGGATTCCGGACGTATCGTTTTTTTTTTTTTTTAACATGAATGCAACGATACATTTTATATTGACAGGTTTACAGTTTGATTACTATTTTTGATATTATTTTTAGTCTTTAGTATTTGATTATCAAATGAATCAATCTGCAACGATTTTATAGTCTTCTCCTGTTTTCTTTGGAAGGTCAAAATTAAATGATTCATCCTTTCCCCTTTTTCAATGTCTACTAAAGTATAAGTATATTATGATATATTATAAAGTATGAGTATATTATAAGTATATTTCCACAGTTTTTCCTTTGCTTTCTCACTCACAAGCACAGCCACTCCTTCTCTAGCATGTCCGCCCGGAACTCCAGACCTTCTACCATACAGACCTCCAAGCTGTAATTCACCCTTTCCTTTCATCTTTGTTTCATTCAAGGCTAACACATCAACCTTCCTTTTAGTCATCATCCTTCCAATCTCCTCTTTCTTCCACTCAGTCGCTTTACTTCCACATCCTCTCACATTTAGTGATCTTATAACTACGGTTTGCGAGACCTTTCGGTCTCCCGCCCCCCTTTCTTTGGCTTGCTGTCTCTTAGGGAATAGAGATAGAGAGGAGAGGATCCCCAGTCACCTCGCTCCCTCCACTTTAATCGCCTCTTATGACACACAGCGGACCATGGTGGGAGAATTCTCTTATCTCTCACAAGGAGAGGGCCCCCTCACCACAGGGACAAAGAGGTCTAAATATAATGGAAGCTAGAGCTCTTGTTGGTGATAGAAAGGAGTGGAGAGGTGTTGTGAAAGGATAGTGGGATTGTGGACGTGTTCTTAAGGATGGGCTGGGCACCCGTATGATGCGGCAGGGGTAAACCAGTGAAAGCTGTCGGGCCCTGCTGTTGAACAAAAGAGTGTGTTGTGACATGGCCGCTTTCTGGTGTCCCCTTTCATCTGGAGGGACGAAAGCATGACCAACCTAGGTGCCGAGGTGCCTAACTTGTTTGGGTGTTTGGGCAATTGTGTTGGCCATTGTCCAAACATTTTTGTGTGTGTGTGTGTGTGTGTTTTTTTTCCAATTTTTTTCCCTTTTATTTTCTTTGTTATTGTATGTGTTTGTCTTGCTCTCGGTCACCCCTCTTGAGGGATATGACCAAGGTAGATAGATAGATAGACTAAAGTATAAACTTATCAAATAGTATAAACAACGTTTTCTAATTTCTGAATGATAAAAAAAACATCAACTAAATTGTGAAACAGAAGTCTTTTCATGTTTTTTTTTTCCAGATCAGCATTTTCATGACTCACCTGTCCAACTACGGCAACGATCGTCTGGGCTTGTACACTTTTGTCCACTTGGCCTCCTTCCTTCGCTCTTGGACCAATCTCCGTCTGCATACGCTTCCTCCTCCTCAGCTCGCCGGCAAATATTTCCAGTTGTTCCCTGAGCAAAGGGATCCGCAATGGCAGGTGCACGGACGTCCCTGGTGTTTTTTTTGCCACAGTGTCGCGGTCCGTCGTAATTCAGAGTTTGTGTTCGGCAGAATCCCTGCGACGACAAACGGCACAAAGATATCTGGTCGAAAGAGAAGACTTGTGACAGGTTGCCCAAATTCCTGGTGGCGGGACCACAGAAAACGGGTAAGGTCGGGGGTTGTGTTGATGTGCTAAATCATTCTTCCATCCATCCATTATCTACACCGCGTATCCTCAGTAGGGTCACGGGGGTGTTGGAGCCCATCCCAGCAATCATCGGGCAGTGGGCAGGGGACACCCTGAACTGGTTGCCAGCCAATCGCAGGGCACACATGGACAGACATTTCGCTCATTCACACCTAGGGAAGATTTGGATTGGCCAATTCACTTGACATGCATGTTTTTGGAATGCGGGAGGAAACCGGAGTGCCCGGAAGAAACCCACGCAATCACGGGGAGAACATGCAAACTCCACACTGGAGGTTTGATCACATGACCTCAGAACTGTGCCGCACACGCGCTAACCACTGTGCCGCTTTGCTGCCCGTTTTCAAATGCAACCACAAGAAAAATATTTATTCTTTTATAAATGTAATTTTGCTCTTCTTTTAGTACTTTTGGGGATATTTTATTGGTTTTGAACCTACGTTACTTTTTCAGTAAAAGCAATAAAATACGAATAAAGAACTCTTTCTAAAATTATTGTAGCAGAATAAAAGCTCATTTTAATTATTCCATTTATTTAAAAAAATATTCATTATTTTCGAGAATTTTCAATTTCCACGATGCATTTAATGTACGTTTACGTTTTGTAGCGTCATGAATTTTGTTAGCTTCTTTTGAATCTCTCTTCTTGGGCTGAGGTTTTGGCTTGATTCCTAACCACTTATGCATTTTTCTTGTGTTCTCTGTGCGTCTACTTTGGAAAATGATATGAAAATGCACGACCCTTTAAGGCTCTGTAAAGTCCGGAAGCACGAAGTCATTCTATGCGGGCTTCTGATTGGCTGCCGAGTATGCAAATTGTCAAACAAAATCGTAATAAAGCAATCGTTTGAAAAAAAACGTTTTTTTTTAATGTTTTTTAAGATGTACGCCCGACGTAAAAGATGTTATTTCAGACACTGGTCTCGAACCAGTGACCTTTCGCATTCCAAGCGATTTTGCCAACCACTGCACTACGCAATATTCACAGTGTAAAACAGAACTTATAACGTTTTGTAGCGTCATGAATTTCGTCAGCTTCTTTTGAATCTCTCTTCTCGGGCTGAGGTTTTGGCTTGATTCCTAACCACTTATGCATTTTTCTTGTGTTCTCTGTGCGTCTACTTTGGAAAATGATATGAAAATGCACGACCTTATAAGGCTCTGTAAAGTCCAGAACCACGAAGTCATTCTATGCGGGCTTCTGAGCATACTACCGAGTATGCAAATTGCCAAACGGAACTCCCGAAATTTTGAAATCGGAATAAAGCAAACGTTTTATTTGAGAAAAGAAAAAAAAAAACCCATGCGGAGAGGTTCTGTAAGTTGTACGCCCGACGTAAAAGACGTTATTTCAGACACTGGTCTCGAACCAGCGACCTTTCGCATTCTAAGCGATCTTGCCAACCGCTGCACTACGCAATATTCACAGTGTAAAAATAGAACTTCTAACGCAATGTTGTCCGAATCCCCTCACCAATAGCAAACATTCCCTCATGACGTTTTTTAATATTGCATCTCATCGTTAAGTGTCAGTTCATTAAGTGTATGACGTGGTTGCAAAATGAAAAACCCGCGCGGGATCGCCCGGCTTATAACGCCGCCATTTTTACCGCCATAATTAGCGCTTAGCGTGCGGGGCGCGAAGGTCTCCGTTATGTCGCTAATTAACCGAGTGTTGATACCTTGACGAGAGGTCACCATGGCAACTATTTTCGAATCCGATCCGTCGGAAAAGGTCGCAGCTAAATGGGAGTTTGTGGTCTGTCCATTTTTTTTGCAGGGACGACGGCGCTTTATCTCTTCCTCCTCATGCATCCCTCAATCTCCAGCAACTTCCCCAGTCCCAAGACGTACGAGGAGGTCCAGTTCTTCAATACCAACAACTACCACAAGGGGATCGACTGGTGAGCACGCGCAAATAAAATAAAATAAAAGAGTAAAGACAGTACTAGTAATAAAAACATGTTTTGTTTTTTTGGGGTGTCAACTTTTTCCCTTCAACAAAAATGCAGAAATATTACAACGTAAATTCCAGACTATAGGGCGCACCTGATTATAAGCCGCACCCACCACATTTTAAGAGGAAAACCAATTTTGTACTTACACAAGCCGCACCTGTATATAAGCCGCACGCGCCCACATTAAAAAATGTAACACAAACACAAATTTAACCCAAACCAAACTTTAAGTGCTGCGATTGAAACTGAATGTCCTTCATTAAAGTACACCGTCCATAAATCACAGCCGGCAAATTGAACGGAAAATGATACCGGTACTTAAGGTTTGTGCAGACCTGCAGAGACCGGGTCCCGTTGAAAGTAATCCAAGGAGAAAAGTGTATATTTCCAAAGGTAAGGGTGGGAAAAATATATATCCACTATTGTCCGCCGCGTCCACAAACAGGTCTCACCTTTACCCCACTTCCCGTCACCCCGCGTTTGTTCCGCCCCTTCTTTTTCATTCGCCTGTGCAAAACATATCAGAATAGGTGTTTAAAATAAATACAAATAAATACATTACAAAAATATACAGATGCAAATACATATTATACATGGTTACACATATTTACAAAGAAATACGGTGCACCGAGAGAGTTTTCAAAGCTTTAATAATAATAATATAACTTTCATCCCAAACGGTGCCTGTGACAGGGCAGTTAATGGCAGCAACACGCTCGCAACACAGTAAACAGGTCTGTTAAAAAAACCTACGGTACTTGTAAAAATCACGGTAAACTGTCCTCATCTTCCTCCTTAGAACTGAAGCCATCAAAGTCGTCTTCCTCTGTGTCGGAAAGAAACTTTGTCATATAGACGTCGTCCCACGCTCCCGCAGCCGGACTCGCGCTGTCACTGTCGCTGAAACTTTCATCCACTCCTGATTCTGTGCGCTCCTCTCCGTCACGCAGCAGACCGTCTTTTCGGAACCCGTTGGTGATGGTGGATTTTTTGATGCTGCCCCACGCTGTCAGGATTCACTGGCAGACTAACGAAAAAGTTGCCTTTCGCATGCGGCCAGTTTTAGTGAAGTTGCAGTCTTCCTCTGCGCATATATTCCACCGGTCTAAATCTTAGCTTTTGTACTCGAGTGCCGCTGGCGGCCGTTAGAAAAATGACATAAATTGGCCGCATTATTGAATAAGCCGCAGGGTTGAAAGTTTGGGGAAAAAGTAGCGGCTTATAGTCCGGAATTTACGGTAGGTATCACTGCCATCAAAGCTGCTCGATACCGCTTCGACGCTCCACTCCTGCACACCATTTTCATTGCCATTCACATCTCTATACATCTATGTTCCCTTTTCCTCGGGGCTCGCCATGAACAACATCATTTTCCGATTTCGCCTCCAGGGGCAAAAGGAAAAATCTAAGTCACGTTATCATCTCTTGCCTTTAGGTACATGGAGTTTTTCCCCGTCCCCTCCAACGTGAGCACAGACTTTCTATTCGAGAAGAGCGCCAACTACTTTCCCTCTGAGGAATCCCCGCGGCGAGCTGCGGCGCTTTTGCCTAAAGCGAAGATCATCACCCTGCTCATCAATCCCTCCGATAGAGCCTACAGCTGGTACCAGGTGCATAAACTATCCTTATTTTCTACGAATTTTGGGTCTATTTGGACTTCACACGGATTTCCATTCCATTTCGAATTATTGTAATAATGACAAAGCAATGAGCTTAATTTTTTTCTCCATTATTCTCTTACTTAATATTGTTATCATTATTACATTTGACTCTGCGATTTGTTTTCTTTTCTCTTTTTCACTCTCTAGCCACTGTAAACATAGTCTGTAAAAAGAGATACTAATTATCTGCTTAGGAGGTAGTACAGTGAAATATTTGACATGAAAACATTGACGGACGGTGTGCCTCGGAACCTTTTTTTATAAATAAAAGTGTACCTTGGTTCGAAAAGGGTTGAAAAAACACTGCTGTAAAGGATGTCAGTTTGCACGGACACGCCGCCGTTGGTTTTCTGCAGCAAAAGTATTTCCAAACACTGCTTGTGAACCATACGTTTCGGACCCCTGGGTTGGGGTAAGGGTAAGGAAAAGGTTAAGAATTAGGGGTAAGGCTAAGGGTTAGGCTTTGTTTAAAATCTCTGAAGGTGAAGTACAGTAATCCCTCGGTTATCGCGGTTAATGTGGACCGAGACCACCCGCGAAGTAGCGGCGCCCCTTCAAAAATGCTTAAAAAAACGTATACAGTACACTCCCCCTGTATACAGTACGCTATATAGAATACGGGTAGAGAGAGAGAGAAAGTGAAATTCATGTTATAACAAAAAAAAGTAAAATATGTTGTATGTACACAGAATAGGACTGCGGCGAAACCACTACGAAGCATTCAGTATGCTTGTATTAACCGCTCTCAACCACATGCAGCCATCGCAGCTTATTTCGCTTGTTAACACTACCGGTTACATATTGAAAATAAAAACAGTGAAAATGTGATATTTGATGAGTGTTTGTGAAGCGTTTTGGGAAACAACAGTTAAAAAAATGGTCTGTGTTCATTTTAATGAAAGTGAAAGAGCTACCTTCTGACAATAGCAACATACTTTAGCTAGCGGCATCGAACGGGTTTTACAACAAACACACGAAACCACACACAATTAGCCGTGTTTAGGTAGTACAGGCAACCGCTCGCTTTTGGTATAAAGAAGTCAAACTTGAGATGAAATTTGACAGAAGAGAATATACTTAGCCAAGTTCCTCCATGATAAACAGCGCCACATAAGAAGGGGGTGAGGTGGGAGGAGTGGAAGGGGGGGGGGGGGGGGGAGTGAAGCGGTAACTCACCATGACTAACCCCTCCCCTTCACAATTAGAGTGTCCACACCGTGGCCTCAGTTGACATAAGCTCGCGCTGGCTCAAGTCACTAAATGCTTTGATTGAGAAGGTAAGGTATATTTTTTAGACCCGCGAAGCTCTGAACCCACAAAAGTGGAACCGCGAACTAGCGAGGTTCCACTGTAGTTGTACTTGAATACTTCTATGAGAATAATGACACAATATCATCGTTTAATTTTTCGGGGGGTGTCCCTAGCACCAGCGTGCGCACGAGGACCACGCCGCCCTCCGCTATTCCTTCTACGATGTGATCAGCGCCCGAGGAGGAGCCCCAGCCGAACTGCGTTCCCTGCAGAACCGCTGTCTGCACCCGGGCCTCTACGCCACGCACCTGGAAAGGTGGCTCACCTACTACCCACCTGGACAGGTAGAATCGACTCCACACGTTTTCTCGTCTTTACTGGTCTGGCTTTTAACATTTTTTCGATTGACGTATAGCTGATGATCATCGACGGCCATCAGCTGAGAACGGACCCTGCTACTGTCATGGATGAAGTCCAGAAGTTTCTGGGGGTCACCCCTCATTTTAACTACTCTCAAGCCCTTACGTGAGTCACTTGTCCTACATCCTATCTGCTTATGTTTTTTCAATAATGTTTCCCATTTTATATTATTATGTTAGGATTGCATTTTGGAGAAGAATTACATTAAGGTTAGTGTTAATCAAAGGGTTAGAGTGGTGTAGGGGTATGGTTAGTCAAAGGGTTAAAGTATGGGTAGAGTTAAAGTAGGGAGGGATAGAGTTGTGTAGGGTAGGGGTATGGTTAGTCGAAGGGTTAGAGTAAGGGTAAAGTTAGGGTTGGAGTAAGGGAGGGTTAGTGGTATGGTTAGTCGAAAGGTTAGAGTAAGGGTAAAGTTAGGGTTACAGTGGTTTAGGGTAGGGGTATGGTAAGTTAATGGGTTAGAGTAAGGGTAAAGTTAGGGTGGGTTAGAGCGGTGTAGGGTAGAGGTATGGTTAGTTGAAGGGTTAGAGTAAGGGTAAAGTTAGGGTTGGAGTAAGGGAGGGTTAGAGGGGTGTAGGGTAGGGGTATGGTTAGTCGAAGGGTTAGAGTAAGGGTAAAGTTAGGGTGGGTTAGAGTAAGGGTAAAGTTAGGGTTACAGTGGTGTAGGGTAGGGGTACGGTTAGTCAATGGGTTAGAATAAGGGTAAAGTTGGGTTTGGAGTAAGGGAGGGTTACAGTGGTGTAGGGTAGCGGTATGGTTAGTCAATGGGTTAGAGTAAGGGTAAAGTTGGGTTTGGAGTAAGGGACGGTTACAGTGGTGTAGGGTAGCGGTATGGTTAGTCAATGGGTTAGAGTAAGGGTAAAGTTAGGGTTAGAGTAAGGGAGGGTTAGAGTGGTGTAGGGTAGGGTTAGTCGAAGGGTTAGAGTAAGGGTAAAGTTAGGGTTACAGTGGTGTAGGGTAGGGGTATGGTTAGTCGAAGGGTTAGAGTAAGGGAGGGTTAGAGGGGTGTAGGGTAGGGGTATGGTTAGTCGAAGGGTTAGAGTAAGGGTAAAGTTAGGGTTACAGTGGTGTAGGGTAGGGGTATGGTAAGACAATGGGTTAGAGTAAGGGTAAAGTTAGGGTTGGAGTAAGGGAGGGTTAGAGGGGTGTAGGGTAGGGGTATGGTTAGTCGAAGGGTTAGAGTAAGGGTAAAGTTAGGGTGGGTTAGAGTGGTGTAGGGTAGAGGTATGGTTAGTCGAAGGGTTAGAGTAAGGGTAAAGTTAGGGTTACAGTGGTGTAGGGTAGGGGTATGGTTAGTCAATGGGTTAGAGTAAGGGTAAAGTTGGGTTTGGAGTAAGGGAAGGTTACAGTGGTGTAGGGTAGCGGTATGGTTAGTCAATGGGTTAGAGTAAAGGTAAAGTTGGGTTTGGAGTAAGGGAGGGTTACAGTGGTGTAGGGTAGCGGAATGGTTAGTCAATGGGTTAGAGTAAGGGTAAAGTTAGGGTTAGAGTAAGGGAGGGTTAGAGTGGTGTACGGTAGGGTTAGTCGAAGGGTTAGAGTAAGGGTAAAGTAAAGTTTAGGTAAGGCTTGGTTTATTCAAAGGCTTAAGAGGGGTTGGGAACCTTTTTGACCCAAAACCCACAATAGCAAAAGTATTTTGATTTTTTTTTTGGGGGGTGGAAGAGAGCCTCACCATATATTTGAAAATTAAATTTAACAAAACTGCCGAACTCGCTCTGCAGACCAATGCTAATTCTTCAGCAAATTTAATTTCACTGTGTAATGTTTGGTGATTTGATAAATTATTTGAATTAACAAGAGCTGTGTTCTATATCAATATACCAGTTAAAATTTGTCTTTCTCCCGCAGTTACTTAAAGGTTTTGGGGCTTATTTTGATGGTATTTTTGTCCTAAATAATGGTGCGAGCAGAGTTCTAATGTAAAAATGCCACAAAAAAATGCAAACAAAAGATACCAAAGTGTTTGTCCTAAATGCAGATGGCGCTGGGGGGAGGGTTACACGCATCGTGTGTATAACTCCGCCCATTTCTACCACTCACCTAATCAAATTACTCTAGGAGCAATGCTAGAGCTTTTGGGTGCTTCAAGATTGTTTTGTGGCTTTTCACCATAAAGTGTTGCAATAGTGAACATATATGGATTAATGAGCTTCCATATAAAAGACTTATTTAGCAATTTACAGCCATTTACAGGTGTGGGACCTAGACTGTAAACTGTAGTTAAAATTGTGTCCTATATGGACTGAACCCTTTCACAAGTCAGCATTGTCTCAATTTTGCACCTGCAACAATAGGCTCTGCATGTTAGAATACATTAAAAGATTGTGCTAGTTCTATTTTTTTCTCCAAGCCCTACTTTCTAGACCCCTGTGTTAGAGTAAGGGATGGTTAGGGTCAGATTTAAGGTAGGTAAGGTTTAGGGCTAGCCGAAGGGGTAGAGTTAGGATTAGGGCTAAGGTCAGTGTAGCGCTAGTCAAATGGTTAGGGTAAGAGTATGAAACAGGGTAGGGTAAGGGTTTGTCTAAGGGTTAGAATTTGGGTAAGTGCTAGGGTTAGAGTACGGAACAGGGTAGGGTAAGGGTTAGGTTTTTTTTTTTTTTGTCATACTGTTTTCACTTGCCCATTCACAACATGTTCAGACATTTTTGTAAATGTTTCTGACTAATGACATTTATCGTATCATTACTTTCGCACAATTTAAGTCACCGCTGGTAGAAATCTCATTAACAAGAAAAGAACACACACAATTACATGAATTTCATCTCATCTCATCAACTACACCGCTTATCCTCAGTAGGGTCGCGGAGGTGCTGGAGCCCATCCCAGCAATCATCGGGCAGTGGGCAGGGGACACCCTGAACTGGTTGCCAGCTAATCGCAGGGCACACGGGGACAGACAACTCACTCGCTCATTCACACTTAGGGACAATTTGGACCGGCCAATTAACCTGACAGGCATGTTTTTGGAATGTGGGAGGAAACCGGAGTGCCCGGAGGAAACCCACGCAAGCACGGGGAGAACATACAAACTCCGCACAGGAAGTCTGGAGCTGGATTTGAACCCACGCAGGAGGTTCCCAAGACATGAACTGTGCCGCACATGCGCTGCCCCTACATGAATTTCAATATAAACAAATATCTGTCCTTCAGTCATCTGTCATTCTTCATCTTAAGATCTATCGATTTTCTGTTCACTGTTTGTTTTTTTTAAGGGTAAAAATGAGTTGAACCGATCTTGAGTCATTGCAAGAAAGAGAAGTTTTAAGTGGTATGTTTGTTGATTTTGGGACACGGGCATTATTCCCTTTTCATCATTTGGATCAAATCATCAAAATTAAATGTGCTGAAGACTAAGCTTTTGTCTGGGGGGCGGGTTTAGCAATTTAGTCAATTTGTCTCATAATATATGGCACAGGTGTTAAACAGGCGGCCCATGGGCCAAATCGGGCCCGCTAAGGGATTGAATCCAGCTTGCGAGACAACACTCAGAGAAGCACAAGAGAAAAACAAGCTGCAGGTTGAAATAGGTCCACTTGATGTTGCCAAAGCCAGGTGCCTCGAACAAAGACACTGTACTTGTATTTCTTTCTCTCTCTTCCACACCTTTTCTCCCACTCTCTCTCTGTGTCTTTTTCTCTTCCTTTGTTGCTCTTTGTCTCTTTAAACTTATTTTGCTCCAACTTCATTTTTTTCTTTTCTCTCTCTCTCTCTCTTCCTACCCTTCGCACTTTCGTTTCTCTTTTCTCTCCTTCTGTCTTTCCATTTTTCTTTGGATTTCTTTCTTCCTCTCTCACGCTCTCTCCCTCTCTCTTTCTTTGTCCCGCCCTCTCTCCTTTTCCCTCCCTCTTTCTCTTATTTCTTTATCTCTTTTTCTTTCTCTTTAATCTATTAGTCTGGCCCCTGACAGAATGTTCGTTCTATCCTGTGGCCCCAGAGTTAAAATGAGTTTGACACCCCTGATATATGGTGTGGCGCTTTCCAAAAATAAAATTAATATATTTTGCTTTAATGGCTCTTTGAGTCAAAAAGGTTCCCGACCCCTGAACTAAGGGAATAAAATGACACGTTTTGTACCCGTTATGTAATGCCGTTACATGTGTTCAGTTAGTCCCCAAGCATGCTGATCAGAATGCGGAAAGCTAACTCACCAGACAAGGGGGGCAGGGGTGCTTTTCGTCCGGACTTTAGTACGCGGGGACACAGAGGGCCTGTGTCCGTCCACAGAAGATGTGCAAAGAAATGAGATTTGACAGGAGTGCCGGGCACAAAGATAGTCCCCCACCCCACAAAAAGGACGATTTTTGACACGACAGCAGCTCGACAGCTCCTCAAAGACAACCCTTTTTTCCGTCTCGTCACACGGAAAGTAAAGAGCAGACGACAAAAACAAGAAAATGAAGCGTGAAGATAAGCGGGACATGTTTACGTCGTCCGGTCACGTTCGCAAAAGGGCAACAAGAGGCCCTTTCCGGCGATTGCGCCGAGCGAGTCGGACGAAAAAGGGATTTGTTGTGTTTTGTTGGAGTTCAAACGGTGACTTTGTTTTCTTCCTTATTTAGGTTGTTTGAAGGAGTCACTTGGGGGGGGGGGTTTGATCCAGGAATTGGCAAACAATGAAACAAAATGAGTTATGGTAGCGTTAGGATTCGGTTGAAGCTAGAGCTAGGGATTAAGATTAGTATTGGTCAGAGTTTTACAGAAAGGGTTAGTCTTTGGGATGTTGGGGTTTCAAGTACAGTTAAGTTTAAGGCTAAGGCTAGATGTTGGGGCTAGGGAAGGGTTGATGTCAGTGTAAGAGGTGTTTCAGGTTAGTGCTAGACGTTAGTGTTCGGGTTAAGGTAGGGTTAGTCTTAGTGGTTAGTGTTTGGGCAATTGACATCGTTAAATATTAGTGTTCGGGTTTGGGTTAGTGTTAGGTTGAGGGTAATTGTTAGTGTTAGAGGTTAGTATTAGGGTTAAGGTTAATTGTCAGTGTTAGTGTTAAGGTTAGGGTAATTGTCAGTGTTAGAGGTTAGTGTTCAGCTAAGGTCAAGTTCAGGGTAATTTTCGGTGTTAAATATTAGTATTCAGGTTAATGTTAGTGTTCAAGCTAAGGTAGGGTTAAATTCAGGGTTTAGGTTAGTGTTTGGGCTAAGGTTAGTGTAGGGTTAATGTTAGTGTTTGGGTTAAGGCAGTGTTAAGTTCAGGGTTTAGGTTAGTGTTAGAGGTTAGTATTAGGGTTATGGTAATTGTCAGTGTTAAATATTAGTGGTCGGGTTAAGGTTAGTGTTCAGGTTAAGGTAGGGTTAAATTCAGGATTTAGGTTAGTGTTTGGGCTAATGTTAAGTACAGGGTAATTGTCAGTGTTTGGGCTAATGTTAAAGGTTAGTGTTGGGTTTAGGGCTAGGGTTACAGTTAAGGTAGGGCTAGCGTAAGAGTTAGGGTCTTTAATTTAAAATGCATCAATTGATTTTTCTAGAAATTGGGGGGAAAATATGAAGACAAACTAATTGATTTTTAGGGGAATTTTTGCTCTACTTACATTTATGATTTCAGAATATATCTAACTAATCCTATTTGTGTATTCATTCATCGGCTTTGGTTCTTTACGCACATCACGATTATAGCACTGTAATAAAATCCAATTTTATCATAAGAAATAGCAGTAGTGTTAATATTGGGTTTTTAACAGATTACAATATACTATATTCTAGTAATCCTAATAATAAAGGAAATAATAATGAGCACAATGATTTTAATACTGTTCCTATTTTGAATGTATTTTGTCATAATTATATGTAACATCTGACCACTCTAACTTTGTTTCCCCAGTTTCGACCCCCAAAAGGGTTTCTGGTGCCAGCTGCTGGAGGGGGGCAAGACAAAGTGCTTGGGGAGGAGCAAAGGGCGGAAGTATCCTCCTATGGATTTGGAGGTAAGCAAAATACATCAGTCTTTGACATTTATTCCTTATAATTGAGACAGTAGACCCCAGGATATGACATGAATCTGTTCCAAGGTGGGCATCGCAAGGTTAAGTTGCCCTATAGCAATTACCATGAAAATAACCAAATAGTACATTGCAAGTACCGTATTTTCCGCACTATAAGGCGCACCCCGAAAAAATAGTTTTTGGTCCTATTTTTGACATAGATAAGGCGCACCGGATTATAAGGCGCTACAATGGGAACGTGGACAAAACAGTCAGATAGTTCAGTCCAACCTATTACCCCCTTAACATTCCCAAAGCTTGCAAAGACGCAAACACGTGTCGAGAACACGTGCGGATGCGGTGTCCGTACGATGTCACTCAAATGCATCGTTCCAAATGTCATTCGGAAGGTTAAAGTCTTGGGAATCAAGATATGCCAACCATTCCTTAGTTTCTGTTTTCTTTTTCGCTCGCAACTTTACTGTGCATATGACAATAAACACTTGGAATTGAGTTGAATTTAAAAACAGACACTCCATTCCATCCATTATCTGCACCGGTTATCACAGAAACATCAAGTTCAGTCTGAAACAAGATACAGGGATAATATAAAACCCGAAATAGCTCACCGAAGTCGTTGTGTTCATAATAATGTGCAGCCAATGTCCTCTTATATCCGTGAGGGTAGTAAATCCAGGAGAATAAAATATTTACAAATACAGAGAAGTAAAAAATGCTTTCTGTATCCCGTCAACCCAACATGCTATTCACATTCATCTTTTTCGGCCAATTGCAGGCTTTCTTTTGCCCCTTTAGCCAATGCCAGCCTGTAAATGATAAAAAGGATCCTCCCCATGACCTCCGAATAACTTTAGCCAATAGTGATCCAGTCAAATGATGATTGACACATTGGTTAGCCAATGAAACACCGGTAAATAAATCCCAGCATACACCGCGGACGACTTCGCCTTCGGGGGAAAATCGAGTCGGCGGCTGCAAGACTTTGCGAATTAATTTTGTTCCATAAATAAGGCGCACTGTATTATAAGGCGCATGGTCAGCTTTTGAAAGAATAAAGGCTTTTAGGTGCGCCTTATAGTGCAGAAAATACGGTACTACTTTTATGGAATTTACATGTAGTTGATCAAATATTATATATTGTTGTCATGGTTTTTGCTTCTCCCTTTAGCATCACTTCAAGCCTCAGGACTCATAGTACACAAAATACTGGTGGTCTACTGTATTTAAATGATAAATATGCTTTCTTTTTCTTATCATTTTTACTGATATGGAGTATTTTGCGCGTAGGCTCGGGCTTACCTGTCCAGGTACTACAGGGAACACAACGTGGAGCTCTCCAAGCTTTTGCATCGCCTCGGGCAACCGCTTCCCTCCTGGTTGAGGGAGGAACTGCAGAAGGTTAGTCGCATTTATATATACATTTTTCTGTATTTAATGACATCACATTAATTGTGTATACTTTTGCTTTTTTTTTTTTTAATGAAGTAATTTATTTCTCTTTTTTAGGTTAATGTGTGTATATGTTTACTTTTTTGGTATAGATATTTTCACATTTTGTTCCCCCCAGGAAAATATAAAAATTTAAAATTTATGAATTTTTAATATATATTTTTGCTGTTTTCATGTAATTATTTTTATTCAATTTTTTAAGGCACATTTTTCTATATTTCATAGATGTTTATTGCAATTATATTTAAAAAAAATATCTAATAAGAAAAGTTTCTTTCCATATTATTATGTATATTTTACTTTATTTTTTACTTTTCCTAAAGTATTTATACACATTTGTACAATTTATTTTTATCTTGTTTTGTCTTTTTTATATATATATATATATATATATATATATATATATATATATATAATGTATTTCTATCCATTTTTATATTTCTTAAACCCTTTCAAAATATGTAATAAAATATTTTTGAAGCTAACCAATACTTAAAAACATAGTATCTAATATTCGTATTTATGCTGAGCATTAACACCAGGTTTAGTGATTCAACTATTAGTATTTGCTGCCCTCGTGTGGATGTTTTATGATAAGCATTCTCAAATTGAAATAAAATCCCTTTTCGGTTTCATATAAAACTGATATCTAAGGAGGTTTATAATAGTTTATTGACTATATGTCCTTTTTTTTCTGGATTGTTCCCATCAGAAGTCATTAAAGTATCGGTAATCCTGAATAAATCCAGTACTCTTATCCTGGTAACTGGAAAAGTTAGACAACGATATAATATTGACCACTGATGCTACAAGTGCCCAACTAAGAAAAATCAACCCCTTGAAATTATATTTTTGGAAAATAATCTTTCATATAGAGCAAAGGAATATTGTTCTCAAAATCGCATTAATTAGTCCTTTAAATTGTAATAGTTTTACCGATACTATGCACTTATCACTGATACCACACGTATTTAGCTGGAGGAAATTCAGAACCCGCAAAAATATATATATATATATAAAGAAAAGCCTTTTACACAAATTATCGTTTTCAAAAATTGTAACAAATTAGTCTTCGTTTTTAATACCATACACCAGGGGTGTCAAACTCATTTTAACTCGGGGGCCACACGATAGAACAAACATTTGGTCGGGGGCCGGAGGAGTAGATGAGAGAGAAAAAGAGTTAAAAAAAAAAATGCAGAGAGCAAAAGAAGGTAGAGGGAGAGGGCGTGAGAAACTGATAAAAAGTCGTGAAAGAGGGGAAAAAGAAAGCGAGAGGAAGGAAGAAATCCAAAGAGAAATAGAAAGACAGAAGGAGAGAAAAGAAAGCACGAACGGTATGAAGAGAAAGAAAAAAAGGAAAAAAAGGAAGTTAGAGCAAAAGAGGTTAAAAGAGAGCGAAAGAGACACAGAGCAACAAAGGAAGATAAAAAGAGACAGATAGTGAAAGAGACATAGTGGGAAAAAAGAGGTGGGGGAGAGAGAGAGAAATACACGAGTACAGTGTCTTTGTTCAGGGCACCTTTCTTTGACAACATCAAGTTGACACTTGAACCTACAGCTCGTTTTTCTCTTGCGCTTCTCTGAGTGTTGTCTTGCGGGCTGGATTCAATCCCTTAGCGGGCCTGATCTGGCCCGCGGGCCGCCTGTGCCATACACCGATTACAGATACCACGAGTATCTAGCTATACAAAAACCAGCATGCGCAAAAATTATGTTTAACAAAAAGATTTTTATACAATCAAAAGGAATTTTTTAATCAAAATGACAAACGTTTTAATTTAAATAGGCGTGTTTTCAATTGGCCACCAGGGGGCAGCAGATATGGTAAGGCTGGTAGTTGACGTCTCAGATTTTTATTATCGATTTATTATTTGATTTTATTTAAAATGGCTAAAAGAAATTTATATTACATTTATAACAATCAATTAACGTTTTTCGCTCCCCTTTGTTTGCCACTTGGTCTTCAACTCTTCCTGAAGGTTAGATAACCTTCGCGTCCACCAGGCGGCGCTAAAAGACAAAAATATAATACCAACGGCGTGGGGCCCACACCCTGTACCTCGAATCCTACGGCAAGCCGGCAGGGTCCAACACGAGGAGCTCCGTGGTTTCGTCTTACCCCCACCCGGCGGAGAGGACCAAGTAAACAAAACGAACAGACGGACGCAGAGAGGCGCTTGGACACACAAAAAAGTGCAACTTGTGTGGTTTTCACCTTTAATTTATGGCAGCGCTGGTCAGCTGCGCCAATCTTCATCAAGTGCACTACTTCCTGAAAATGAAAAGAAAATAAAGAGATAACTCCCTGTATCAAGTGTTTTCTTCCTGGGTGCCTTTCATTTGTTTTACGCTTGTTGGTTGGGTGCCAATTAGCTGCCGGTGTTATGCATCCCCTAGCTCAGGGGTGTCAAATTCATTTTAACCCAGGGGCCACACGATAGAACAAATTCTGTCGGGGGCCGGATTAGTAGATTCAAGAGAAAGAAAAAAAGAGATCAAGAAATAAGGGAAAGAGGGAGGGACAAAGAAAGATAGGGAGTGAGTGTGAGAAACAAAAGATAAAAAGTCGTGAGAGAGGGAGAAAAGGAAGGGAGAGGAAGAAAGAAATCCAAAGAGAAATAGAAAGACAGAAGGAGAGAAAAGAAAGTGCAAAGGGTATGAAGAGAGAGAGAGAGAAAGACAGAGTGGGAGAGAGAGACAGAGAGTGAGAAAGAGAGAGAGAGAGAGAAAGACAGAGTGAGAGAAAGAAAGAAAGACAGAGTGGGAGAAAGAGCGAGAAAAATAAATACAAGTACAGTGTCTTTGTGCGAGGCACCTTTCTTTGGCAACATCAAGTGGACATATTTCAACCTGCAGCTTGTTTTTCTCTTGCGCTTCTCTGAGTGTTGTCTCGCGGGCCGGATTCAATCCCTTAGCGGGCCTGATTTGGCCCGCCTGTTTGACACCTGTGCCCTAGCTTTTACAACCACTTTTACCTGATTTTATCTGACTTTTTTCCACCCCTTTTCTACCACTCTTTGTCTCTGTCACTCTCTTCTTTTCTTTGTTGCTCTTTGTCTCTTTTTGACTTATTTTGCTCCAACTTTTTTTTTCCTTTTCTCCCTACCCTTCGTGCTTTCTTTTCTCTTCTGTATTTCTTTACTCCTCTCCCTTTCTTTCCCCCCTCTCTCACAATGTTTTATCCCTTTTGTTTCTCTCTCTCTCTCTCTCTAATCTACTAGTCCGGTCCCCACCTTAAACCGTTTGCTTTAATCATATCATGATTTAATTTGTTACAAGTGTTAAATGAATCCTTGAATGGTTGTAGAATTTTGGTAGCAGAAGGGAGTTAGGGTTTTGGTTGGAGCTGTGGTTAGGGCACATGTGTCAAACTCCCGGCCCACCTTGTAATCATATTCAGCCCGCAAGGCCATTTGACATTATTGTTATTAATGGCCCGTCAATATGAACAATGCCGTCTCATCATATTCTGATGTTTTAGTCACTGTGCCTATTCCTTCATGTATGACGTATACTATACTATATACCAGGGGACGGAAACCCATGGCTCGCGAGCCATATATGGCTCTTTCTATGAGTACCAATGGCTCAGACAAATTTAGTTGCATGCAAATTTTCTCCATCTCGCTCAAACCTTGAGCCATTGATCCTGTTCAGATACAGGCAAAACCACGCAAAGCCGATTTGTGAGCAGTACTATTCAGAATATACAGGGCACGTTTTCACTGCGATTTACAGTCAAGGTGTCACAAAAAAAAAAAAAAAAATCGTTTTGGCTGTACAACGCTAAAGAATCCTTTATATAAAAGCTCATTATATAATCTGTTTAGTGTTCAGATACTTTTTTATGAATCCAGGGAACAAATTGTAAATACGCCAAAACACCGGAAAAGAACCTACCGTATTTTCCGCACTATAAGGCGCACCTAAAAGTCTTAATTTTTTTCAAAAGCTGACCATGCGCCTTATAATACAGTGCGCCTTATTTATGGATCAACATTAAGTCGCAAAGTGTTCCAACTAACTTGCACTTGCCGACTAGATTTTCCCCCGAACGCCAAGTAGTCCGCGGTGTATGCTGGGATTTATATACACCAATGTGACAATCATCATTTGAATCGATCGCTATTGGCTAAAGTTATTCGGAGCCTCGGATAGGCTAGAGGGCCGAAACAAACCCTGCAATTGCCCGAAAAAGATGACTAAATAGCAAGCTTGCTAAAGTACGCCATAAAGAAACATGTTTTATTAGTCTGTATTTGCAAATAATTTACTCTCCTGGATTTACTACACTCACGCTTGTAAGAAGAACATGATTGCGTATCATTATTGAACGTGAGAACTTAGGTGAGCTACGCGGCTTTATATTTTCCCGGTATCTGGTTTTAGAACAATCTTGATGTTGCTGTGATGAGTTGAGTGAATTCAACTCAATTCAAAGTGTTTATTGTCATATGCACAGTAAAGTTACGAGCAAAAATAGAAACTAAGGCATGGTTGGCATTTCTTGAATCCCGAGACTTTAACCTTCCGAATGATATTTGAAACTATGCATTTGAGTGACATCGTACGGACACCGCATCCGCACGTGTCTACGACACGTATTTGCTTCTTTGCAAGCTTTGGGAATGTTAAGGGGGTAATTAGTTGGACTGAACTATCTGACTGTTTTGTCCATGTTCCCATTGTAGCGCCTTATAATCCGGTGCGCCTTATGTATGGAAGATATAGGACCAAAAACTATTTTTTCGGGGTGCGCCCTATAGTGCGGAAAATACGGTAGTTATTTGATTGGGAGGGATGCAAAAAGTGCAGGCACTCCCTCCCATCTCTGCGCCAAAGTTAAGCACATCGGGCTCCCTGTTCTCAAAATGTTGTGACGTTTTTACAAAATAATTTGTGTAGCATTTTCATATTTCTACTTTTGACAGGAGATATATTAAGGAGAGCAAAATATTTAAGTTTTTTTTAATATATACATTGACATAGGAGCAAAGGAATTTGAATGTTAAGCTGTTAAAGTTCTAAGTTGTATAATTTAACAAGATATTTTAATTTACAGCAAAAATAATAAATACTGTATAAGTAATTTAAGGTTTAAATTTAATATTCTTGTCTATTATTCATATTTATGTTCCAAAAACATTCAGTTTAAGTGTGTTCAATACATGTTTATCCTGGTTGGCCCGCGACCTTAAGTGTGTTTGGAATTTTGGCCCCTTGTGCAGTTGAGTTTGACATCCCTGGGTTAGGGTTTAGCAAATTAATCTGGACTTGAATTTGGCCCGTTTTCTGACCCCAGAACTCTAGGTTTATCCAAAATTCTAGCATGTCATGTTTTAATATGAATTAGAAAGAGCACGGATAGCTTAACGGCTATGATGACTGTATTTCAATTATAGGGTTCTGGGTTTGAATCCCAGTCAGGGCAGTACAAACTTTAGGGTTTTTGTTGGAGCAACCAAAACCCTAACCCTAGAATACGTAATGTCACAAGATGCCACACGGTGGCGACAAATCACAATTTTTCTATACTCAGGTTAAAACTATATACTTGCCTGCCACTAGAGGACGCCAAATATTTTTATTTGGATTGCAAGAACAAACCAGCAAGATTGTTTTTTTTAAACGTTGTAATGAAATAATTACTGTAATTTATTCTTGGCCAACCCCGACTCTCACCTTTTAAGATTTACGTAATAGTATGTAGGGATTATTTAGAATCCACGAAATAGATGAAATGAAATAACACGATTGACTTAGTGTTTGCTCCCAGTGCGAAGTAATAGTTTGTTTTGCAATATTGTATGAAAATTAATGTCAAAAAAAAAAAAAAAAAAAAAAAAAAAAAAATCCTGTTTTCCTGAAACGAAAGTATTTAATAAAAAAGGGCACTTTTAAGTAAATAACGTTAAAAGTCAATTTATTTAGAATAAACAGCACAATAAAATGACAAAAATATCAATTTAAGAGTTTTTTTCCAAGTGTACCATCATAATAAAATGTGTCAAAATGAGAGTACAGTGGAACCTCGGTTTTCGAACACCTCTCAGTTGGAACAAATCGAGTCCGACCAAAAATTGAGAAATTCTTGCTTCGCTGTTCGATCAAAAAAAATCGGAGTTCTAACGCCGGTAATGCGTGAGTGTGCACGCTAGGGTGCGATGCTGAGCGGCATACGGGTATTTTAGCCCCTAATTATGCCTCCGGAGAAAGTCAGTGCAAGCGGCAAAGTTGCTACAGGTGAAAAAAGAAAAGTAGTGCGTACAACTATTGCATTTAAGAAATAATAGTAAATATGAAGGAGGTGTGCGAGTGTCAGATCTCTCCTGCGCCTTCTGCTGACCACCACAAAGGTAAGAAATCCTATTCATAATTCCTTTCTTTAGCCTTTTTATTTTTACACGTTCATGTTAGCGTAATCTTTCGTACGGGAGATTACGCGAACGTACGATTAGCTTTAAGTTTACGTTAAACATTGAGGGTGTTGGAACGGAGCCCCCTTTCCAATGAACCGCTCACCACTTGTGGAGACCCGGGTGCTAAATGACCTGATTTTTTTTATTTTTACACGTTCATGTTAGGGTAATCTTTTGTACGGAAGATTACGATACCGCGGACGTACGATTAGCCTGGGTTAGCTTCATGTTTACGTTAAACATTCAGGGTGTTGGAACGGATTAAAACGATTTACATTATTTTTAATGTGAAAAACGATTTCGGTGATCGAACAAATCTGTTTTCGAACAGGGCTTCTGGAACGGATTATGGTCGAGAACCGAGGTTCCACTGTAGGTGCTTTTATTCCCAATGATTTGTGGCCCTAAAGGAGGACAGCCATTTGTCTTGATGGCCTGGTAAAAGAAATTGTGGTCTTATGGGCAAAAATGCCGATGTTTTACAAGTGTCCAACCTACAGCACACCCAATTAGTTTTCATCAGCTTATGTTCGGGAGTAGTCGAGTAAAAATGGGAAAATACAAGCGCTGCAGACACTGTGCAAGAATTTTGATCATAAGAATCAGATGTGTAGTAGGGTGAACCATACATGAGTATTCCCTGGAGAAAGCGTCTTTGCAGTCCTAGTCCTCCAGGGACAAAATGCCACAGGATTTACACATTTTTATCAACTCACCTGGAAGCCCAGCACAAATCTCATGGGAATTGTGATTAGAATCAGATGTGTGGGAGGAGGGAAACGGACCCATCTTGGTCCCTTGGGAGAAGTCTCTTTGCAGTTGTGGTCTTCAAGAGGCGAAATTCTGCAGGTTTCATGCAAGTGCTGTTGACAAGATTTGAAATTCCAATCATTTGAATCAGATGTGACAAAGAGGAAAAACCTGAACATGTATTGATGCCCTGGAGAAAGTGCTTTTGCAGTTGTGGAGGGAATCTTAAAAAGAGATTTAGGAGTACCTTTGAGAGGAAGGTCTTGAGATGAGGCAGGGAGCCTCGGGGAGGTGGTCTCGTGGTAGTGAAGGTCTTTGAAAGATATGGGAGTACCTTCAAGCTGATGGTTGAGAGGAAGGTCTTGGGGTGAGGCAGGGAGACTTGGAAAGGTGGTCTCGTGGTGGTGAAGGTCTTAGAAAGAAGATTTGGGAGTACCTTCAAGATGGTTGGAGAGAAAGGTCTTGGGATGAGGCGGGGAGACCTGGGAAGGCAGTCTCGTGGTGGTGAAGGTATTGGAAAGAAGATTAGGGGGTACCTTCAAGAAGATGGTTGGAGAGAAAGGTCTTGGGATGAGGCAGGGAGACATGGGAAGGCAGTCTCGTGGTGGTGAAGGTATTGGAAAGAAGATTAGGGGGTACCTTCAAGAAGATGATTGGAAAGAAAGGTCTTGGGATGAGGCGGAGAGACCTGGGAAGGCAGTCTCGTGGTGGTGAAGGTATTGGAAAGAAGATTAGGTAGTACCTTCAAGAAGATGGTTAAGAGAAAGGTCTTGAGATGAGGCTGGGAGACTTGGGAAGGTGGTCTCGTGGTGGTGAAGGTCTTAGAAGATTTGGGAGTACCTTTGAGAAGATAGTTGGAGGGGAAGGTCTTGAGCTGATGGTTGGAGAGAAAGGTCTTGAGATGAGGCTGGGAGACTTGGGAAGGTGGTCTCGTGGTGGTGAAAGTCTTAGAAAGAAGATTTGGGAGTACCTATAAGACAACGGCGGGCGAGGATGGTCCTGGGGAGCCGAGGGAACTGAAGAAGAAAGTCTTGGGAAGGCACACTTGTCGTTTTGGCAAGTGAATGTCTTGAGAAACAATCAAAAACTGATTTGGGAGGTCTGGAGTATTTTTAGTAGGGGTTGTCTAATTGGCTGATTGGGAGCACCTTGACAGGAGAGTAAGAGAGGGACTGGAAAATGGCGTAATGCTGCCATATCTTGGAGAAAGAGAGGGACTGCAGGCAGAGTTTGCAGGCGAACTGAATATATCAAACAATTGTGTTAAAAGAGGGAAATATCTCAAAATGGAGGTGCAGTATTCAAACGAGAGCTGAAAAAAAAAATCAGGTTTGTTGGAGGAAATTGCCAACGCTTACAAGAGAACTCAATAAATGAATCAGGTGTGTTTGAGGAGTGAACTATCTCAAATCGACAGTGCAACAATTACAAGAGAGTTGAATAAATCAAACAGGTGTGTTGGAAGAGGGACATGCAAGTGCATTATTTAAGAGAGCTGAAAGAAATCAGGCTTGTAGAGGGGGGGACCATCTCAAATTGCCAGTGCAACACTTACAAGAGAACTCAATAAATGAATCAGGTGTGTTTGAGGAGGAAACCATCTCAAATTGCCAGTGCAAAACTTGCAAGATAACTCAATAAATGAATCAGGTGTGTTGGAGTAAGGAACCATCTCAAATTACCAGTGCAACGCTTACAAGAGAACTCAATAAATCAATCAGGTGTGTTTGAGGAGGGAACCATCTCAAATTGCCAGTGCAACACTTACAAGAGAACTCAATAAATGAATCAGGTGTGTTGGAGGAGGGAACCATCTCAAATTGCCAGTGCAAAACTTGCAAGATAACTCAATAAATCAATCAGGTGTGTTGGAGTAAGGAACCATCTCAAATTACCAGTGCAACACTTACAAGAGAACTCAATAAATGAATCAGGTGTGTTGGAGGAGGGAACCATCTCAAATTGCCAGTGCAAAACTTGCAAGATAACTCAATAAATGAATCAGGTGTGTTGGAGTAAGGAACCATCTCAAATTACCAGTGCAACGCTTACAAGAGAACTCAATAAATCAATCAGGTGTGTTTGAGGAGGGAACCATCTCAAATTGCCAGTGCAACACTTACAAGAGAACTCAATAAATGAATCAGGTGTGTTGGAGGAGGGAACCATCTCAAATTGCCAGTGCAAAACTTGCAAGATAACTCAATAAATCAATCAGGTGTGTTGGAGTAAGGAACCATCTCAAATTACCAGTGCAACACTTACAAGAGAACTCAATAAATGAATCAGGTGTGTTGGAGGAGGGAACCATCTCAAATTGCCAGTGCAAAACTTGCAAGATAACTCAATAAATCAATCAGGTGTGTTGGAGTAAGGAACCATCTCAAATTGCCAGTGCAACGCTTACAAGAGAACTCAATAAATGAATCAGGTGTGTTTGAGGAGGGAACCATCTCAAATTGCCAGTACAAAAATTACAATGAAGCTGAATGAATCATACAGGTGTGCTGAAAGAAGGGAAACGGAAGTGCAGTATTTAAAAGAGAGCTGAAAGAACTCAGGTTTGTTGGAGGAAGGAACCATCTCAAATTGCCAGTACAACACTTACAAGAGAACTCAATAAATCAATCAGGTGTGTTGGAGGAGGGAACCATCTCAAATTACCAGTGCAACGCTTACAAGAGAACTCAATAAATCAATCAGGTGTGTTGGAGGAGGGAACCATCTCAAATTGCCAGTACAAAAATTACAATGAAGCTGAATGAATCATACAGGTGTGCTGAAAGAAGGGAAACGGAAGTGCAGTATTTAAAAGAGAGCTGAAAGAACTCAGGTTTGTTGGAGGAAGGAACCATCTCAAATTGCCAGTACAACACTTACAAGAGAACTCAATAAATCAATCAGGTGTGTTGGAGGAGGGAACCATCTCAAATTACCAGTGCAACGCTTACAAGAGAACTCAATAAATCAATCAGGTGTGTTGGAGGAGGGAACCATCTCAAATTGCCAGTACAAAAATTACAATGAAGCTGAATGAATCATACAGGTGTGCTGAAAGAAGGGAAACGGAAGTGCAGTATTTAAAAGAGAGCTGAAAGAACTCAGGTTTGTTGGAGGAAGGAACCATCTCAAATTGCCAGTACAACACTTACAAGAGAACTCAATAAATCAATCAGGTGTGTTGGAGGAGGGAAATAACCTAAAGCGTCACTGCAGTATATCACAGGAGAGCTGAGTCAATCAGGTGTGTTTGAGGAGTGAACCATCTTAAATTGCCACTGCAACACTTACAGGAGAACTGAAGAAATCAGTCAGGTGTGATGGAGGAGGGAAAAAACCTAAAACGTCACTGCAGATTATCACAGGAGAGCTGAGTCAATCAAGTGTGTTTGAGGAGTGAACCATTTCAAATTGCTAGTGCAACATTTACAAAAGGTTTGAATAAACTGTGTTGGAGGAGGGAAACATATCAAAACTCCAGGACCTGAAAAAAGCTTAAAATATGTTTCAAAAAGCAACATTTCAAAAACAATTGCGTTTGATTTTTTTTTTTAATAAGCGAGCACCAGGGTGCCTAGTGCAAAAGTGCGCGCACACATGAAATGACGTCACACATGCTAGCTTGAGTGTACCATACCTGTCAACGTACACATTTTCACTGTATTTCATACATTTTTGTGTGCCGTCGAACCATTTTTTGTACGTGATAAAGAAAACCCACAGAAAAACTGTAAACAGCCAGACATGCCAGCCAAGCACACAGAGCAATTTGATTGGGTGAGAGGGGGGCCTGGGTGCACACATTCTTTCCATGGGAAAGAATGCTTGAAGAACATTTTGTGTTGGTCTTTGTTTTATTATTATACATTAGATGTATAAAACCTATGGCGTGGGGGCTATTTGCCCCACCTTTATATGTAAGTTTAAAGGGACAGTGTGTGATATTTAATGCCTCCTAGTGGTACAAAAAACATTGATCTGGATACTAGGCAAAAATACATGAATTATAATTGGTTAGTTGGTTGAATCCCTTAACCACTAAGGTGGTAGGGGGCACCGTTTGCTGTGGTGTGTCTTGGGCAAGTACAGCCTGGTGGTGCCCCTCCCTCTCCATTAAAATCTATGAAAAAGCATAGTTCTAGAATGTATTATTTGTTATTGCAACATCCATTGCAGCCTGGTCATCCTGGAAGGGGGATGGCCTCATGTGCGGTAGCTTCTCAAGGTTTCTTCAGTTTCCTCAGGTTTTGGTTTTTGAGTTTTCCCTTGCCCTCATGTAGGTTTTAGATCAAGGGATGCTGTCATAAAAGTTTGTAGTTTGCAATAATCTGTGGTCTGTGCAGCCCTTTGAGACTCTTTGTGATTAAGGGGTCACAAACAGGGTTGGGTAGGGTTACTTTAACTGGATTACTTTCAATTACTTTTGGATTACTCCAATACTAAATATGCTAATAAAAGACAAAAGCAACTAAATATGAATAAAGTGATGACTCACAACACGTGGTAAGTATTCCCTCCTGGCTTTGATCTCTTTGATCTCCGGCAAAACGAACATAAAATGCAGGGTTTCGGTAGGGTTACTTTAACTTGACTACTTTCAATGACTTTTGGATGACTCCAATACCAAATATGCTAATAAAAGACAAAAGAAACTAAATATGAATAAAGTGATGACTCACAACACGTGGTAAGTATTCCCTCCTGGCTTTGATCTCTTTGATCTCCGGCAAAACGAACATAAAATGCAGGGTTTCGGTAGGGTTACTTTAACCTGACTACTTTCAATGACTTTTGCATTACTCCAATACAAAATATGCTAATAAAAGACAAAAGAAACTAAATATGAATAAAGTGATGACTCACAACACGTGGTAAGTATTCCCTCCTGGCTTTGATCTCTTTGATCTCCGGCAAAACGAACATAAAATGCAGGGTTTCGGTAGGGTTACTTTAACCTGACTACTTTCAATGACTTTTGGATTACTCCAATACAAAATATGCTAATAAAAGACAAAAGAAACTAAATATGAATAAAGTGATGACTCACAACACGTGGTAAGTATTCCCTCCTGGCTTTGATCTCTTTGATCTCCGGCAAAACGAACATAAAATGCAGGGTTTCGGTAGGGTTACTTTAACCTGACTACTTTCAATGACTTTTGGATTACTCCAATACCAAATATGCTAATAAAAGACAAAAGAAACTAAATATGAATAAAGTGATGACTCACAACATGTGGTAAGCTTTCTCTCCTGGCTTTGATCTCTTTGATCTCTGGCAAAACTAACATAAAATGCAGGGTTTCGGTAGGGTTACTTTAACTGGATTCCCTTCAATGACTTGTGGATGACTCCAATACCAAATATGCTAATAAAAGACAAAAGAAACTAAATAGGAATAAAATGATGACTCACAACACATGGTAAGCTTTCTCTCCTGGCTTTGATCTCCGGCAAAAGGAACATAAAATGCGACAAAAACAAAATGAAAATCAATCCAAACAGCTTGCCAACATCATTTTCATTATATTCCGTTACTCCCGAAGTCTGCACAAAATTTAATAATTGTATTCATATTTAGTTTCTTTTGTCTTTTATTAGCATATTTGGTATTGGAGTCATCCAAAAGTAATGGAAAGTAATCAAGTTAAAGTAACCCTACCCAAACCTGGTCACAAATAAACATGGCTTGACTATTTCTTTAACATAGTGGAATCCCTACCTAGAAGTCGCCGCCATGTTTGTCTGGCATCTTGCTGCATTTATGACTGGTTTTTGTTTGATTAAAAATTAAAAAAAACAGTGCTGTTTAGTGGTCAAACACTACACACTGGGGCTTTAACGTAAGAGTTCGACATGGATGTTCCCTTCGGAGAGTAGATTGTCACTGCTGTTGAACTGAAGCTTAAACAACTTAGTGTCTTACAAATTCTTAATACTTTTTTTAATTTATGGAACTTGTTTTCTACAGATGTTTTTTCCTAAAATATATTTGAGAGTGGTATATTTTTATCAAACCTGATGAGACCAAATTTTCCCTGACCCAAGGTCTGACAGCTCCCAAGAAAATCAAGTTTTTAGCCCCATGTTCTACATAGTCCGTCTTTCTGTGAGTAAATAGGTGCTTCTCTATGTTTGTAAGGTTTATTATTTCCTAATAAGTGGAATTGACACTTTTAATAAGTAAAGCAATTGGCTAAAGTTGACAGGTATGGTGTACTGGCAGGGTTGGGTAGGGTTACTTTAACTGGATTACTTTCAATGACTTTTGGATTACTCCAATACCAAATATGCTAATAAAAGACAAAAGAAACTAACTATAATAATAATAATAATAATTTCCTTGTATTGTCATTCTGTGTAACAATGCACACAGAACGAAATGTCGATTGCACCTGACCCGTTGTAGCGAGCCGATGCAGCCGCAGCCAACAGAGGGCGCCGCCGACCACTTTTTAAGTCTTAGGAATGACTCGGCCGGGGCGCGAACCACCGACCTCCCAGTCTCAAAGCGGGCGCCTTACCATCTAGGCTACTGAGCTGGTATGAATCAAATGACTAAATTTTGTGCAGGCTTGGGGAGTAACGGAATACATGGAACGGCAAAAATGATGTTGGCAAGCTGTTTGGATTTATTTTCATTTTGTTTCTGTCACATTTTATGTTCGTTTTGCCGGAGATCAAAGAGATCAAAGCCAGGGGAGAAAGCTTACCATGTGTTGTGAGTCATCATTTTATTCATATTGAGTTTCTTTTGACTTTTATTAGCATATTTGGTATTGCAGTAATCCAAAAGTAATTGAAAGTAATCCAGGTAAAGTAGCCCTACCGAAACCCTGCATTTTATGTTAGTTTTGCCAGAGATCAAAGAGATCAAAGCCAGGAGAGAAAGCTTACCACGTGTTGTGAGTCATCACTTTATTCATATTTAGTTTCTTTTGTCTTTGATTAGCATATTTGGTATTGGAGTAATCCAAAAATAAATTAAAAGTAATCAAGTTAAAGTAACAATACCGAAACCCTGCATTTTATGTTCGTTTTGCCAGAGATCAAAGAGATCAAAGCCAGGAGAGAAAGCTTACCACGTGTTGTGAGTCATCACTTTATTCATATTGAGTGTCTTTTCTCTTTTATTAGCATATTTGGTATTGGAGTAATCCAAAAATAAATAAAAAGTAATCCAGTTAAAGTAACCCTACCGAAACCCTGCATTTTATGTTAGTGTTGCCGGAGATCAAAGAGATCAAAGCCAGGAGAGAAAGCTTACCACGTGTTGTCAGTCATCATATTATTCATATTTAGTTGCTTTTGTCTTTTATTAGCATATTTAGTATTAGAGTAATCCAAAAGTAATTGAAAGTAATCCAGTTAAAGTAACCCTACCCAACCCTGTTTGTGAACCCTTAATCACAAAGAGTCTCAAAGGGCTGCACAGACCACAGATTATTACAAACCACAGACTATTATTAATCCAAAAATCATTGAAAGTAATCCAGTTAAAGTAACCCTACCCAACCCTGTGTACTGGTGTGGTCCCATTCAACATTACCTATGGCTAATTGTTGCTAGCATATTAGCTATGGAATCAAGAACATAAAAAAATACATTTCGAACCAAATATTGCAAGGAATACGATTAATGAAGAACCTTTGACGGTCCATATAAATAAGTGCTTATCTATTTTTTGGTCAGGTGACTCTCCCTCAGTAAAGTAACCAATCACGTGAAAGTATACTCAGAGGTGAGCCGTTTTTCTTGGGGACCGTCCTCTATCACTTTTCGTATCCAGGCGGTGAAGGCGGAAACTTTAGTGTAGACCCCGGGTGAGTATTCTGTCCTGCAGGCGTGGCCCCAGGAAGTGACCCCGTAAACTACCCAAGACCCCCCGGGGCGCTCGCAGACCAGGGGTCCGCCGCTATCGCCCCGGCAACTGTCGACGCGGCGCTCTCGCTCCACGCCGCCGGCGCAGAGCATGCGGCTGGTGAAGGCGTCTCGGAAGTGATGGCGGCATTGGCGGCGGGGAAGGAGGGACAGCGCCGCCTGCTGGAGGGTTTTGGAGTACGAGCGGCCTGCAAAAATAGAAATAAGAGTCGGTTCTGCTAGCATTCTGAGATCATGTGACTAAAAAGTAACTTAACCTTAAGACTAACCATTTCCATAAAGCGTAAACCCCTAACCCTCACCCTCTAAACCTTAACCCTTTAAACCCTAAACTAGGGGTGTCAAACTCATTTGAACTCGGGGGCCACACCATAGAACAAACATTCTGTCGGGGGCCGGACGAGTAGATTAAAGAAAAAGAGATAAAGAAATAAGAGAAAGAGGGAGGGAAAAGGAGAGAGGGCGGGGCAAAGATAGAAAAAGAGAGAGGGAGAGAGCGTGAGAGGAAGAAAGAAATCCAAAGAGAAATAGAAAGACAGAAGGAGAGAAAAAAGAAAAGAAAGCGTGAAGGGTAGGAAGAAAGATAAAAGAGAGAAAAGGAAAAAAGGAAGTTAGAGCAAAAGAGGTTAAAAGACACAGAGAGAGAAAGAGACAAAGAGCAACAAAGGTAGAGAAAAAGAGAGAGACAGAGAGTGAAAGAGACAGAGTGGGAGAAAAGGGGTGAAAAAAAAGAGAGAGAGGGGGGGGTGAGAGAGAGAGAGAGAAATAAGAGAAAGAGGGAGGGAAAATCAGAAAGGGCGGGACAAAGAAAGAGAGGGAGAGAGAGAAAGCGTGAGAAACAAAAGATGAAAAGTCGTGAGAGGGAAAGAAAAGGGAGAGGAAGAAAGAAATCCAAAGAGAAATAGAAAGACAGAAGGAGAGAAAAAAGAAAAGAAAGCGTGAAGGGTAGGAAGAAAGAGAAAAGATAGAAGAGGAAAAAAGGAAGTTAGAAAAAAGAGGTTAAAAGACACAGAGAGAGAAAGAGACAAAGAGCAACAAAGGTAGAGAAAAAGAGAGAGACAGAGAGTGAAAGAGACAGAGTGGGATAAAAGGGGTGAAAAAAGAGAGAGAGAGAGGGGGGAGAGAGAGAGGGGGGAGAGAGAGAGAGAGAGAGAGAGAGAGAGAGAGAGAGAGAGAGAGAGAGAGAGAGATTAGAGAAAGAGGGAGGGAAAATCAGGGAGGGTGGGACAAAGAAAGAGAGGGAGAGGGAGAGAGCATGAGAAACAAAAGATGAAAAGTCGTGAGAGGGAAAGAAAAGGGAGAGGAAGAAAGAAATACAAAGAGAAATACAAAGACAAAAGGAGAGAAAAGAGAAAAGAAAGCGCGAAGGGTAGGAAGAGAGAAAGAGAAAAGAGAGAAAAGGAAAAAAGTTAGGGCAAAAGAGGTTAAAAGACACAGAGAGAGAAAGAGACAAAGAGCAACAAAGGAAGAGAAAAAGAGAGACCCAGAGAGTGAAAGAGACAGAGTGGGAGAAAAGGGGTGGAAAAGAGAGGGAGAGAGAGAAAAATAAATACAAGTACAGTGTCTTTGTTGGAGGCACCTGGCTTTGGCAACATCAAGTTGACCTATTTCAACCTGCAGCTTGTTTTTCTCTTGTGCTTCTCTGAGTGTTGTCTCGCGGGCCAGGTTCACTCCCTTAGTGGGCCTGATCTGGCCCGCGGGCCATTCCTGGAAACTCAAAAATGTAACTTGATGTCAAGTTTTGGACATGTTTGATAATGACTTAGTTGCCACACTTGGGATTGCCGTTGCTCACTGTTGTTTCAAGCGTTGCTCACTGACTTTGTGTGAACCCTCAGACCTGTAAGGAAAATGACAGGGAACATTGTTGCTGACCCCAGCTCTAAACCCTAAACCCCTATTCTAGTTTTATTTAGGAAGATACAAACTGTTGTGTCCTCAAAACCCTTTCATGGATCTTTGTTTCAACTGCAGAGGGAGACACACATTGCTTTTTGCTTTCCAACTTCTTGAGGGAGAAAGTACACAAGCTGTCAACTGTGACACCTTGGCAATTTGTGTCTGGACTAAGAGCCACTCTCCAGGACCCCCAACCAATGTTCTATGTCATTTTCCTTACGGGTCTGAGAGTTCTCACAAAGTAGGTGAGCAATGCTTGAAACCACAGTGAGCAACAGCAATCCCAAGTGTGGCAGCTAAGTCATTATCAAACATGTCCGAAACTTGACATCAAGTTACATTTTTTCCGGCAATGCAAAATTTTTTTTCACTTTTGAATGAATTGACTCATGTATTATTGCAAAGGTTGTACGGCCTACAAACCTCGTTTGTTCTTACAACAATTCTTTCACTAGATTCCGATTTCTTTTTTTTACTGGTATCTTTTGTCGCATAATACTAACGTTTCTGGGGGATTATTTAGTCAGTTGCAGGATACACAACTGTATTTAATCACATTTTTTAGTGGAAGTACAATGTTGGCAACAAGATTGACTTGGTATAATTGGAAATGTTTTGAATGCAACAAAAAAATTTTCTTCTTTTTCTCTGTTTTTTCCATTTTTGTCAAATTCCTTTAAAAAAATCTCATTGTGTTTATTTTTTCCTAGCTGTTACTTTTTCTTTTTTTTCTCTACTTCCTTTTTTTTTCCTTTGTTTCTTTCTTGCCTTTTTTTCTGGCTTTTTTCTGAATTTTTCCTTCTTTTTTCTTCCTTTTGTTTCTTTTTTTCTCAGCTTTTCACTACTTTTTCATTTTGGTATTTTTTTTCATTTTGTTCTATTCCCCCTTCCTTTAAGTCATTTTGTGCATAATTTTACATCATATTTGGTCATATAGGGATGAAAGAAGCAAAAACAACCCGAAGAGCCGTTTAGGACCCGAAAGAGTCGGTTCTTTTTAGTGAGCCGAGCCGAAGAAGCCGGTTCTCGAAAAACTCTACTGACTTTACTCAACTTCGTTCTTCTTCGACTCGACTTCAAAATACCGCATTTAGAATACAGCGTCAGGGGAACCCGTGTATTTTTACCTTCATGCACTGTAACTTTGACTTAATTCGCTTCTTAATTAGCAATTTCGAGGCCTGATTTTTGTGCGCTGGCTAGATTTTCTTGTGCGCTGAGAATGTGCGAGCAGTGCGCAATTGCGCACATGCACAGCTTAGAGGGAACACTGCCCCAACACCCCCCACCCCGCATATGTCACCTCACCTGTATCGCCCCAGCCGGTGATGTGACAGTTGCCGGCTGCTTTTAGCGCTCTCTCTTTGGGGAGGGGCAGGCAGGCGGGAAGGACGTGACGGCTGAGGGCCGCGCAACCCCCGGCCGGGGCCCGACCGGCGGCCCCGGGGGCCAGCCGCACCAAGGCCAGGTCGTAATCGGTGCTGTGGGGCCGGTAGGCGGGGTGGGGGACCACCTTCTCCACGCCGTACTCCGCTTCGTACTCCTCGGGAACAAGGGAGTGGTAGTCGCCCAATCGCACTTTGTACTGCTTGGTGCCATTTCCGTACCTGCACACATTTGGAGAATAGAATAGAATAGAATATACCTTTTTGCCACAAAATTATCATTATTACCCGATTACATTTTTTTTAAACAAAGATTTACCGCACTCCAAACTTTTCGTCAGGCAGATCCGCCATTGTTGTTTTGGTCTCGCGGTTCGAGTTTTCGTCTGCACGACGATTTCCAGTTGTGTGGTGAAAAGTCCGTCTCTTTTTAGAGAATCGGCTTTTTCAGCTCAACTCATTCAAGAGAGCCGGCTCTCAAACGGCTCACTTGGTTTGATGCATTAGATTACGAATTATTATGTTGTTAACATGAATTTGTTTCATGTTCTAAAGCTTTGTTGGGATTTATTAAAAAATAGATAGATGTCAAGATAGATAGATAGATGTCTAGAGAGATGTCTAGATGTCTAGATAGATGTCTAGATGTCTAGATAGAGGTCTAAATGTCTAGATGTCTAGATGTCTAGATGTCTAGATAGATAGATAGATAGATACATACATACATACATACATACTTTATTCATCCCCATAGGGAAATTCACACTTCCAGCAGTATCCTTTTGTTGTTTATTAACAGATTAACAGGATGGCCTCGGGGTGCTGTGTTGTAGTTTAGCCACAGCGGAGTGGATGATATCACATGCTAGGCCAACAAACTGTATGTTTGCAGGGCTTGGAACGGATTAGGACATTTACATACAAAAAGCGTCTCTACTTACGAAGTTTTCAGGTTATGACGCTACTCCCAGAACGAATTACATTTGTAAGTAGAGGTACCGCTGTGTATACAATTGTAATGTTTTTACCTGGGAATTCAGATCGCCTGAGCTAATTACCCTAGTTTTTTTCTTAATCCCCCGCTATAGGGCAATTTTGCCCTGTAATCGCGAACTCCAGGTCATATCCCAGACACTACTTTATTAATATTTTATTCCAACCTGATTGTCTACTTTAGCAAGGGGATTTTTGTTGTGTATCAAGATCAACTAGATAGAAATTGATAATTGTAATGAGACCAAAAGACAATACAACACTTATCCTTCAGGAATTTCTTTTTTTTTTTGAAGCATTGTTGCAACCTT
The DNA here is from genome assembly GCF_059441175.1 of Urocampus carinirostris. Taxonomy (NCBI): domain Eukaryota; kingdom Metazoa; phylum Chordata; class Actinopteri; order Syngnathiformes; family Syngnathidae; genus Urocampus; species Urocampus carinirostris. The sequence goes on from NC_142356.1 coordinate 4,087,511, forward strand.
TTCCATCACGTCACAGTTCTTGGCAGGCAACGCGGGTTTTGTTTTCTTTCCAGTTAGCATGTCACACCTTTAGCGCCGGTTGGTGCGGTTGAAAAGAGGCCATGATATCATTCGGCCGCCAGATGATTTCTATTTCTATTTTGGGAGTGTTTCAACTCCGTGCCTGCCAACTGTAACAAAACTCGGGACCGATTTAAACACGGAAGGTAACGTGGGCGTAGACACCACTTGGAAAGGAATATTTGCACCTGACACCAAACACATTAACAGTTTTCATTTGACCTGTGAAAAGTGATGGGTCCCGGGGACCCGCATGCTGAAAAATTTATGGGTCCCAACAGAGATCTATGGGTCAGCAAAATTTAGTGTTATCCAGTTTGAAATTGTAAATCGGTGACAAATATATGATTAAAATCTACCGTATTTTCCGCACTATAAGGCGCACCTAAAAGCCTTTATTTTTTTTCAAAAGCTGACCATGCGCCTTATAATACAGTGCGCCTTATTTATGGAACAAAATTAATTCGCAAAGTCTTGCAACTAACCGCCGACTCGATTTTCCCCCGAACGCCAAGTAGTCCGCGGTGTATGCTGGGATTTATTTACCGGTGTTTCATTTCCTAACCAATGTGTCAATCATCATTTGAATGGATCACTATTGGCTAAAGTTATTCGGAAGTAAAGGGGGCGGATCCTTTTTATCATTCACAGGCTGGCATAGGCTGAAATTGGCAAAACAAAGCCTGCAATTGGCCGAAAAAGATGAATGCGTATAGCACGTGGTTGACGGCATACAGAAAGCATTTTTTTACTATTCTGTATTTGTAAATATTTTATTCTCCTGGATTTACTACCCTCACGGATATAAGAGGACATTGGCTGCACATTATTATGAACACAACGACTTTGGTGAGCTACTCCGGGTTTTATATTGTCCCTGTATCTTGTTTCAGACTGAACTCGATGTTTCTGTGATAAGCGGTGCAGATAATGGATGGAATGGAGTGTCTATTTTTAAATGAAACTTAATTCTGAGTGTTTATTGTCATATGCACAGTAAAGTTGCGAGCGAAAAAGAAAATAGAAACTAAGGAATGGTTGGCATTTCTTGAATCCCAAGACTTTAACCTTCCGAATGATGGAACGATGCATTTGAGTGACATCGTACGGACACCGCATCCGCACGTGTTCTCGACACCGCGAGACCAAAACAACATCTGCCGGATCTGCCTGACGAAAAGTTTGGAGTGCGGTAAATCTTTGTTTAAAAAAAAATGTCATCGGGTAATAATGACAATTTTGTGTTCAAAAAGGTTGCGTCCCGGGAACGCACGTTGATTTGAGACGATGCGTCCCCAGCAAAAATGAGGCGTCTAGGACGCGGGGACGCGGGCAAACCAGAACACTGTATGGTTCTAATGAGTTTCTAATGAGTCAGATTATTTTTATGGATCCTTTATATTCATATTGAACACTATGAAGCCCTTTGATATTGCATTGTGATTAAGGGAAACACCAATAAATGTGACTTGACGTGAGACTTAGCAGTGTCTGAAACTCATGAGAAAAAGTTACCGGACACCAGGGGAGACAACTCTGAAAAGTTGCCTGCCCAGCCATAAAGTTGCCTGCTTCATTTTTCACAACTTGAAACAAAATAAGACGACTTATTGTAAAAAAAGTATTAAGGATTGATAATCAGAATATATAACAGAACAACACTCTGAAATTAAGTTTATTCTAAATCTACTTATAACATTCATTGCATGCAGGGTTGCATATATATATATATATATATATATATATGGATAGATAGATAGATAGATATGTTCAGGTGTTCAAATAATTACTTGAAGCTATATCACACAAATAAATCGTTAAAAAAATCGTGCGTAGTGATTTCTGGATTTTTCTTTTTAGTTTATCTCTCTCACAGTAGACATGCACCTTCGATGAAAATTTCATGATTTCTAAGTGGGAGAAATTGCAAAATAGCATTATGTATGTATATGTATATATATATATATATATATATATATATATATATATATATATATATATATATATATATATATATATATCCCTTAACCACTAGGATCGTAGGGGCACCATTTCCTGTGGTGTGTCTTGGGCAAGTACAGCCTGGTGGCACCCATCCATCTCCAGGCCAACATATGTTTATGAATTATATATATACACACATATATATATACATACATATATATATATATATATATATATATATATATATATATATATATATATATATATATATATATATATATATATATGAGAGATAGAGGGAGAGAGAGAGAATAGAATATAATAGAATAGAATATACCTTTATTGTCATTGTTACAAAATGGGTTAACATATTGTGACAACGGAATTGGGCATGACACTCCAGTTTCACACATTCACAGTGAGGTAAAAAACCCAAGAAGATAAAGGAACAGAGAAGATAAGGTTATAAAACAAGGAGGATAAGGTTATAGTTATAATTTACACAAAGTTTACAAAATATTATATATATATATATATATATATATATATATATATATATATATATATATATATATATATATATATAATTTGTTGTATCCAAATGATCCACAGTCGATGCAAATGCAAACATAAAATCGCTATTTTCTTTCGACTCGCAAGTTGGAAACCACAAATGATTTGTTCCGTCGGTGCAATTTCTCACAGTGGGAAGATGAAACGGAACGAAATTATATACAATCAAAAGTTCCGAGGGAGTTCTGCAGCTCTTTCTGTAAACGGCCGAGAGAATGGACTTACATTCTGCTTTTCCACATAAATATTGAGTCACGGAAGTCTGGCTCGAACATGAATTTTCCCTGCAACTTGGATTTCAGGAGGGACGTTGGGTAATATATTTCCTGTAACTGACCACAGAGTTTTTCTTATTATTATTAGGAAGCAACACACGGAAGCCATCAGCTGCGGTCTGGTGCTGCCCCGGTAACAGAGCCATAAACTTCATCCGACTCGCTAATGCACGGAGCAGAGAAGCCGGCAGGAAGGAAAAATGGTCCACTTGTGACAAATACATTATTCGAGCTGACCTCATTATAGACCCCACCTCAATAAATCCCAACTTTTCCACCTTGGGGGAACTTGACACTATACAGTGCCGTGAAAAAGTATTTGCCCACTTCCTGATTTCTGTGTGTTGTGCAGATTTATCACTCACGGAGTTTTCAGATACCGTAAATTCCGCACTATAGAGTGCGCCTGATTATAAGCCGCACCCACCACATTTTGAGAGGAAAACCGATTTTGTACATATACAAGCCGCACCTGTATATAAGCCGCATGCGCCCACATTTTAACATGTAACACAAACATAAAATTAACCCAAAACCGAATTCAAGCCCCGCGAATGAAACTAAATGTCCTTCATCAAAGTCCACAGTCCAAAAATCACAGACGGCAAAATGAACGGAAAATGATACCAGAACTTAAGGTTTGATGCAGACCTGCAGAGTCAGGGTCCTCGTTGAAAGTAATCCACGGAAAAAAGTGTATATTTCCAAAGGTAAGGGTGGGAAAAATATTTCAGATGAACACATTTACTCACGCAACTCCTTTTTCTTTAAGCAACATTTTACCCCCTCGTCTTTCCTTGTCTGTCCCTCACCTTTAGCGGTCCCCACTTAAACTCGGCACCTCAAGTTTGTTCTGCCCCTCATTTTTCGTTCACCCGTGCAAATCAGAATAAGTGTCTAAAATAAATACAAATAAATACATTACAAAAATATACAGTTGCAAATACATATTATACATGGGTTACACAATATTTACAAAGAAAGACGGTACACCGAGAGAGTTTTCAAAGCTTTAATAATAGTATTATAACTTTCATCCCAAACCGTGCCTGTGAAGGGTAGCAAAACGCTACTAGAAACACGCTCGCAACACAGTAAACGAGTCTGTAAAAAAAAAAATATACGTTGTTTTCAAAGCTTTAATAATAATAATATAGCCTTGACAGGGCAGTTAACACTCGAGCGCCGCTAGCGGCCGTTAGAAAAATGACATAAATTGGCCGCATCACTGAATAAGCCGCAGGGTTGAAAGTTAGGGAAAAAAGTAGCGGCTTATAGTCCGGAATTTACGGTAATCAAAAGAACCCAGTACAGATACAGGACCCAATCGCGTGACGTTCTCACACAAGCCTTTATTTTACGGGAAACTGGGAGTCATGCACGTTCGGTTGCCAGTCTGGCAAGACCGGAAGCCAGAGACCGACGAGATCGATTCCAATTGCGCGAGTTGATAACCGGTTGGACCGGGTCAATAACGGACAGGAAGTGACAGACGTTCATGTTAGCGTAATCTTTCGTACGGAAGATTACGATAACGCGAACGTACTATTAGCCTGGGTTACATTTATGTTTATGTTAATTGTGTCTTAAAGGTAAACATTCAGGGTGTTGGAACGGATTAAAACGATTTACATTATTTGTAATAGGGAAAATGATTTCGGTGTTGGAACAAATCGCTTTTCGAACAGGGTTCTGGAACGGATTTTGGTCGAGAACCGAGGTTCCACTGTAGAGCCAGATAGGCCTAAACTTTGGAGTGGCTTAGTAAATGGAAACATATCAAAACTGCATTTTGTATTCCCTTCGGTTGTCTCTATTTGATGATATGAAATGTTCGTGAGTGATAAAAACACAGAATTCAGGAAGCGGTCAAATACTTTTTTCGCAGTACTGTAGATTATTCTCTTCTTTTTTTCATGACTCAAAAGACTGAACACAAAATTCCAATAACAAGTCGAGACTTGAACGTTTTGGAAGAAGTTCAACAGTAATTAAAAACGTCTCTGCAAATGAAAAAAAAAAATCAAATCAGGTATTGCGAAGCCTAACCACGATGAATACAGTCACATCAAATGAAAGCTGTGAAGTATAAGACATAAAAACTGGTCCGTCTTGATTTTTGCACGCCTTAGAATTGTGGTTTGTTTTTTCGGAAGTTTGTCAGACCGTGTTTGTACTCGCTTGGGATGCAGAAGGTGTTTTTGGATGCTACGCCCTTTGTGCTGTGCTTAATGACAGGATGCAGATACCAATTTTGATATTTTGAGTTATATCCTGGACTAAAAAATGCATAGATAGATAGAGGGATAGATAGATAGATATAGATAGATAGAGAGAAAGAGATAGATAGATAGAGGGATATAGATAGATAGATAGAGAGATAGATAGACAGATAGAGGGATAGAGATAGATAGATATTGTTAGATAGATAGATAGATAGATAGATAGATAGATAGAGGGATAGATAGATAGATAGATAGAGATAGATAGAGGGATAGAGATGGATAGATATAGATAGATAGATAGATAGATAGATAGATAGATAGAGGGATAGAGATAGATAGATATAGATAGATAGATAGATAGAGAGAGAGATATATAGATGGATATAGATAGATAGAGGGATAGAGATAGATAGATAGATAGATAGATAGATAGAGGGATAGAGATAGATAGATAGATAGATAGATAGAGGGATAGAGATAGATAGATATAGATAGATAGATAGATAGATAGAGGGATCGAGATAGATAGATATAGAAAGATAGATAGATAGAGAGAGAGAGAGAGAGAGAGAGAGAGAGAGAGAGAGAGAGAGAGAGAGAGAGATAGATAGATAGATAGATAGAGAGATCGATAGAGAGATAGATAGAGAGATAAATAGAGAGAGAGAGAGAATGTAGTTTATTAGAAATGCATTTTCTAAGTGAATAGGTCTAATTCTGTCATGATTACAGATGTGAATCACCCGTGCCCGTTCCTGCCTCGGACTCTGATTGGCTCTCCCTGTCCCTATTTAAACCCACTCCTATCGGTCCCCTGTTGTCAGTCCGTCTGCGAACCTCAGTGTACTCTAGGCAAGCTTTTTCTACAATGACTCCCACCTGTTTTTTTTGCTCCCGTCTGTCCCCCGGCTTCGACCCGTTTTTGATCCTGACCACGTCTACTCTCCCGTCCCGGCTTTCGACCTCTTTTTGTCCCCGACCACGTCTACTCTCCTTTTCTGGCTTGCGACTCGCTCCCGACCACGTTTTTGCTCTCTCCTGTCCCGGCTACTGACCCTTTTTCCGTTCCCGACACCGCCATCGCTCGCCACGGAAGATCCACTTCCGGGTTCAGAGCGACCTACTCCCCGCGTCCAGCAATCACCGGATCGTGGGCGCAACCATTTCACTTTCTTCCAATAAAACTTGTGAGAAACGCAACGCAAGTGGGTCCTGTTTCCGTTCTGGCATTGACAAAGTCGAAAAATGATGAGTGTGTCCTCCCAACATTGTCCTACAATTACCCAAGTACTGTTAATATTTGGTACAGGGATGTGGGTTTGTCTCTTGAGCAGGATCCATACTTTCTGTTTTGATATTAAATTATTAGCTTTGTCTTGCGGCTTTCTCATGTACCCTTCATTAGTAAGCTACCCTACATCAGGGTTGGGTAGGGTTACTTTAGCTGGATTACTTTCAATGACTTTTGGATTACTCCAATACCAAATATGCTAATAAAAGACAAAAGAAACTAAATATGAATAAAATGACTACATTTTGTGCAGGCTTGGGGAGTAACGGAATACATGGAACGGCAAAACGGCATATTTGGTATTGGAGTAATCCAAAAGTAATTGAAAGTAATCCAGTTAAAGTAACCCTACCCAACCCAACCTTGTAATCATGGATGATTTTTTTTGAAAGATATTTATTTACAAAAAATGGGTAAAAGGGGTTTTATATTTGGCATTGAATATGTTAACTGGTTTATTTTAACAGTTGAGCGAATGCAGTTTTACACCTGAACCAATTCACCATACTATACAAACTCAACACTGCCCTCTGGCGGCCAGAGAGAGCATTTGATCTGCATTAAAATAATAAAATAATTTTGGAGTCTCCCTTAATCATAACCTTTGATAGAAGTTACTTAAAGACTCGCTTATTTTTTTGACATATCCAAAAATTGATGGGGGCCGGATTAAATCATCAAACGGGCCGAACCAGGGTTAGGGTAAGGGTGCAAGTAGTTTCGACTTACTTTTTGAAGCAGTGCGCCGATGTCAGTACCCAGCAGCTGTCAATCAATGTAGCTCCGCATACTAGTCTGCCGTCTCCCCGGGACCCCCGAAGTCGGATGGCGGCCTGCCATGGCCAGCCGCTTCTAGAAAATAAAATTAGACGATATGATTCGTGGAATTTTGTGAAAGTATTGCAAAAAAATTACAGCACGGGTCACAAACTTTAAATTTCATTCACTTTTTTTGCGTAAATTGGACTCGGAGTTCCGAGAAAAGGGTATTCACTGGCAGGTGCTCTGTGGATTGTTATTGGGTCTAGGAAGCGATTGAGGTGGCATTTTAAGAGAAACCCATAATGAGGCTACAGGTCCGGCCTACTGCTACGACCAGGCTAACAACTTTTTTAAGCGACCCCCACATAGTCTCTATCTCACCATGAAATGGATGACATGGAGCTACAACTCGTGGGAAACTGGCACATACATGACTCTTGTAATGCAAAAAAGTCCCATAGGGCTGCACAGAGCACAACAACGTTAATTAAATTAGACTCTGAGTCCGTAGAAAAGGGTATTCACAGGCAGGTGCTCTGTGGATTGTTATTGGGTCTAGGAAGCGACTGAGGTGGCATTTTAAGAGAAGCCCATAATGAGGCTACAGGTCCGGCCTACTGCTACGGCCAGGCTAACAACTTTCTTAAGCTACCCCCACCGAGTCTCTTTCTCACCATGAAATGGATGACATGGAGCTACAACTTGTGGGAAACTGGCACATTCGTGACTCTTGTAATACAAAAAAGTCTCAAAGGGCTGCACAGAGCACAACAACATTAATTAAATTGGACTCTTAGTGCAGAGAGAAGGGTATTCACCGGCAGGTGCTCTGTGGATTGTTATCGGGTCTGGGAAGCGACTGAGGTGGCATTTTAGGAGAAGCCCATAATGAGGCTACAGGTCTGACCTACTGCTACGGCCAGGCTAACAACTTTTTTAAGCTACCCCCACAGAGTCTCTATCTCACCATGAAATGGATGACATGGAGCTACAACTCGTGGGAAACTGGCACATCCGTGACTCTTGTAATACAAGTAAGGCATTTTTTTAATGTCTCCAGTACCATTAAAATAAGAAATCCCGTGTGAGTTAATGTATTTTGCAGCGCCACATATATAACTGTGATTTACATATGTGATTTTTTTAATCTTGCGTGTCCATTTATCAAGACATATGATTTTTAGAACTTACATTTTCAGTTGCTGGAAGTTCTTCACATTAAAATTTACCACTGGAAAATGATGGCTTAATAATTTGCATGGTCCATAATAAATGTCTATAATTGATAAGTAATCCCAAACACATTTTATAGGGTGCTGTTTAGGTGTAGCATGCACCGGTCCTATTGGGCAGAACCCGTAGGGGGCGATAACGCCTCATAGGACAATGCCATTCAAACTAATGCCGGCTGCTGTTAATCACAAGGGAAGAAGAAATGCAATGGCAAAGTGGAGCCAAAGGAGAGCAGCGTCAGCCTCATTTTAAGCAGACTTGTTTTGTTTGTCTTCATTTAATGCCTGATCTATCCCGTCTTGACTGCCAAGAAACATGGCAACAATTTCAAGCATTTACAAACACTTCACACTGAATTCAAGCTTTTTTCGAACCTTAGGATTCAAGCATTTCCAAGGATTTCAAGCACCCGTAAGAACGGCATAGGTATAAAATAGATGAAATAATCATATTATTCAATAAAATTATGTACTTTGTTTTTATTTATTTGTTTTCTATTGCTTTTTTTGTTTTCTTTTTGTTTTTACTGATATTGCCGTTTTGTGATCTTTGTGGCCTGAAAAGCGCTTTAAAGTAAAATTTATGATAATAATATTTTCATTATTTTTATCATAATTATCATTATTATCATTATTACAATATGTTCTGGTTATTTTACTGTTTACACAGTAACAGTTTTAATTTTAATTCAATTTATTTAATAAGGGCCATTTATTCACTTATGTAGGGATCAAATGTACTTTTTAAAGAGACAGTGTGTATTAATGGTTGTAAAATCTAATTATTCATCAAAAACAATAATATTGATTTGAAAATAAGCAAAATTACATGAACGATCCTATAAACATGCATGGTTTAAAATACTCGTTAGGGTTAAGAGATCTGCATTTATTTTATATAACCACATGTCGAAGTGTCCTTGGGTAAGACACTGAACCCCTAATACCCCCAATTAGCAGGTTAGCGCCCTACATGGCTGCAAGGCCACTATTGGGAAATGTGAAGCACATTGTAAAGCGCTTTGGGAAGTGATTGACTTGAAAAGCGCTATAAAAATGCAGATCATTTCATTTCATTTCATTACAATTGTATTCTTGCTTCTACTGGTACCCGAAAAACCCAAAACATTGCAAAAAACTGGACAAAAACATGGTGCAGTTTGGTCACTTTGAGGCTTTGTGGTTTGTATTCTCCTTTGTGCTTCTTAGCACTTATTTTTGGTTTGTTTTCCATTGCATGACACAATGCACTGACACCTAGTGGTTAAATAATACACACTGTCCCTTCAATGTAAGCCCAGCACACTATGGATAATGTATTACCGATTGATTTTTATATTTATTTTTGATGTTTTTTAAAACCCAAGAAAATTGAGTTTAAGACACATGATTTACAGCACAGGTGTCAAACAGGCGGCCCGCGGGCCAGATCAGGCCCGCTAAGGGATTGAATCTGGCCCGCGAGACAACACTCGGAGAAGCGCAAGAGAAAAACAAGCAGCAGGTTGAAATATGTCCACTTGATGTTGCCAAAGACAGGTGCCTCGAACAAAGACACTGTACTTGTATTTCTCTCTCTCTCTCTCTCTCTCTCTCTCTCTCTCTCTCTCTCTCTCTCTTCTCTCTTTTCCACCCCTTTTCTCCCACTCTGTCTCTTTCACTCTGTGTCTCTCTTTTTCTCTTCCTTTGTTGCTCTTTGTTTCTTTCTCTCTCTTCTTTTGCTCTAACTTCCTTTTTTCCTTTTCTCTCTTTTCTCTTTCTCTCTTCCTACCCTTCGCACTTTCTTTTCTCTTTTCTCTCCCTCTCTCTTTGCATTTCTTTCTTCCTCTCCCTTTCTTTTCCCCCTCTCTCATGACTTTTTATCTCTTTTGTTTCTCACGCTCCCTCTCTCCCTCCCTTTTTCTTATTTATTTATCTCTTTTTCTTTCTCTTTAATCTACTAGCCCGGCCCCCGACAAATGTTTGTTCTATCGTGTGGCCCCCGAGTTCAAATGTGTTTGACACCCCTGATTTACAGGCTCGTCATGGACTTTGTGTTTGCAACCACTAGGGGTGCTGTTGGTTCAGTCTCGTTTTACAAATCTCAATGTCGAAACGGAATTAATAATGCGAGAAATGAAAGCTGTGGAGCAGGTTAACACGTGCAAGATAAACCAGTTTAAGTATGAGGAAGTGGAATGAAAGGTGTCTACTAAAATTGATTTCCTGTACTGCTGAACTGGTTCACGGATTTTAAGAATTTTCACGTGAGCAGAAAAGAGAATCACGGGGAATAACAGTTAAGAATGAACACACACGAACGAATCTACTTAAGAGTCCCCGGAGAAAAGTCCGACGAGCATTCTCCCGATACCTCCAAAGATAATACATGATTTTGGATTAAAACAAACATAAATGATGTATTGTTTTCTAGATTATTTTTCCTCCACAAAGAGCCAGAATAAAAATGGCTGGTGATTGGCTGTTCACCAGTGTTCCCTCTAAGCTGCGCGAGTGCACAATCGCGCACTGCTCTCACATTCTCAGCGCACGAGAAAATCTAGCCAGCGCACAAAAATCAGGGCTCAATAGTACTAATTAAGAAGCGACTTAAGTCAAAGTTACAGTGCATGAAGGTAAAAATACACGGGTTCCCCTGACGTTGTGTCATAAATGCGGTATTTTGAAGACCAGTCGAAGTCGAACGAAGTTGAGTAAAGTTAGTAGAGTTGGTCGAGAACCGGCTTCTTCGGCTCGGCTCACTAAAAGGGTCCTAAACGGCTCTTCAGGTTGTTTTTGCTTCTTTAATCCCAACATGACCGAATATGATGTAAAATTATGCACAGAATGACTTAAAGGAAGGGGGGAATAGAACAAAAAAGAAAAAAAATACCAACATGAAAAAGTAGTGAAAAGCTGAGAAAAAAAGAAATGAAAGGAAGAGAAAAAAAGAAGGAAAATTTTTGAAAAAAGCCAGAAAAAAAGAAAAGAAAGAAATGTAGGAAAAAAGTAAATAGAGAACAAAAAGAAAAAAGTAACGGCTCTGAAAAAATTAACACAATGAGATTTTTTGTAAAGGAATTTAAAAAAAAAGTAGAATAAAACACAGAAAAAAGAAGAAAACGTTTGTGTTGCATTCAAATAATTTCCAATTGTATCAAGTGAATCTTGTTGCCAACATTGTACTTCCACTAAAAATGTGATTAAGTCCAGTTCAGTATCTTACAACCGACTAAATAAGCCTCCAAAATGTTAATATTATGCGACAAAATATATCAGGAAATAAAAAGAAATGGATATCTTGTGAAAGAATTGTAAGAACAAACCACGTTTGTAGGCCGTACAACCTTTGCAATAGTACATGAGTTATTTCATTCAAAAGAGAAAAATAATTTTGCATTAACGGAAACTCAGCAAAATATAACGTGATGTCAAGTTTTGGACATGTTTGATGATTAATTATCTTGCCACACTTGGGATTGCTGTTGCTTACTGTTGTTTCAAGCGTTGCTCACCGACTTTGTGTGAACGCTCAGACCCGTAAGGAAAATTACAGGGAAGATTGCTGTTCACCACGTACTGCTCAGTATTTTTTAGGGGACAGTTTTGGATGGCACATAACAGACTATATGTCGAAAATCTCTGATTTACTATTATAGCATGCAGGGATATTGGGATTATGACTCCGTAGAATTTGTAAAATCACTAAGCTATCATTTTCTTCAATGTTCAAATCACAATTTTAGTGTTGTTCTCCTATTGGTTAATTTCTCATGAATGTTTTTACTTATTAATGTATAATTTAACATTATAGGTGCCGGCGCGAGCGGCAGCCTTTCCAGCAGCTCCGTGTTATTTCGCTCTTTTTGCGATTTATTGTTTTAAGTGTCTGCTTCTATCTTCTGTGTTTTTCGTCCTGTTTGACAACTCCACTTTGGATTACTTTCTATCCTATCGTTATGGGTTTTAACGCACAAAAATGCGTTTATTCGAGGAATCAACTCCTTGCCCTGAAGAATTCTCATGCCGGCGTGATGAGGGGGGCCCTATCGTGGATGGGGAGCCGGAGCTAGCCAAGCGGCTAGCGGCGTTATAAGTCATCGGTACCGTCCATAATCATGGTAAATGTGAACTCTCTACCAAATAAGACCGACAAACTAGCTGTGCTGGTGAAAAACTTTGAAGCGTACAGGGAGTGCAGTTTGCTGTGTTTTACGGAAACGTGGCTCACGTCTAGCATCCCGGACACTAACGTGGAGCTAC